>NC_056725.1:874458863-874561363 GCF_019279795.1 Protopterus annectens | reverse complement strand
CAGTCAGACATACACACATGCAATAAAGGTGAATACACCACTGCTTTCAAAAACACCAGCAGGAAAGTACCAGTGTGAGAGATCTGCAAGGTTTACACTTAACATGGATAACGGGGTCCCTTGCGGGACACCAATAATTCACTTTACATATGAACCCCGTGGTAATCGATGCGAGCAGGATGTAGCTGTACACGGAACAGTAGGTTGTGCAAGTCTGATAACACATGGTTTGACAGAATGTACGACATGTGTCCTGAGATGGGGAGTGTGTGCAGTGTGTAGGGGTGTGTCCATACCCCAGCTGCGCTCACAGTAAGTATGAGTAATGAATGCTGTAGAGGGGTGTTAGGTAGGGGAATCATGGGTATGCCATAATGAGCATATGTGTGCAGGTGTTGGTTGGCAGAGATGCATTAGGCATGCCTCGTGGAAGTAATTAATATTCCTATGTGGGCATAGCAGACATCTATACCTCCCACACCTGAAGATCACATCTACTGGATAGTCTGTAAACCATTGTGGGAACACATAGGGACTATAACAGTGCCTTGTACCCGATTAGCATGGACATCCATGATTACGAATCAGAATGTAACACAGTCCTAACTAAACACTTCCAGAACTAGTACATTTAGGTGGACAGGTGGCGGAATACACGTAATGCTTAATGAATACATGTATGAGTCATGTACAGCATGTACCTCGACAAATGTGAATGAATACATATGCCCTATGACTGTCAATGTGTCAGGTTAATATTACCAATCATCCAAATGTGTCCCTCAGGGTGTTATGCAGTGTCCCTGATACAAGTGTTCATTCTCCCCCAGTTGTATGTGAGGTCTGCTAGTGACGGAAAGTGCATATTCCGCCAACCACCGTAGGTAGATGATAGTATAATAGTGTGGGGTTACCACCTGTCTGCCTTTGTGAGGGACAGTCTACTCTGGGCAGTTGTGTCCTGCAAAATGAATGTTACGGCACATTGCCTGTGATATTGAGAAAAGAGTTCATATATTGTGTGTAGTGGTGTCATAAAATGATATTGTTGTATCTGAAACAGGTACATGTTATAGGAAACAGTATTAGCAACGATAATGCTACAAGAATAACCTTAATGTATGCAAACTGGTGAAGTAGTCAGTATACTACTGGCTGTGGGTATGTGTTGCCTTGACAAATGTGGCAGCTCTACATAGAGGTCCTAGAGGGCTGCCACCTTTCCAAATGGCCAAAGTGGGAGCTGCTCTGTAGAAATGTCAGACGTACCAGGTCAGAACATACCTGCAGCCATGCATAGTACAGACATATACATAGTCGCACAAATCAAAGCCTAGTCTAGCAGCAGTCAGGTTGCTTATGCTACTTCACATAACATATCGACGTGTCATGTATACAATAACCATTACATGCAACTATTACAGACGCGTAGAATATAATACTGTCCTGTAATCGGGACACTAGCTATGGCTAGAATATTGTCACATGACACATATGCCTAATGAGGGACTGTCCCATGCAAAGTGGGAAAGGTGTTACACCTAGAATGTGGACAATCTAAAAGGTGGAAATCCTACAATAAGTATGCGGTAGCACGACCCAGCCAAGAGATACATTTCCCAAAAACACATTCACATGTCAGCATTGCAGAGTATTGGTTCCCATGTATCAGCCAGATGGGAGCATATTGTATGAGGAAGACGCATATCATATGATGACGTCACTGGACAGGCCGCCAAGTCCGTACAGTCGAATGCATGCCGTCACCTAATGTTTAGCCATACCCAATACTGTAATCATGTAGTCCGATATAATAGGCATCACAAGGGATCATGCCCACCCAGCGTGAATGACAAATGGAAGCACCAATGTCGGTGCACGTGCAAGTGAGTGAGCAAGCGGGTGCATGCGTGTTTGCTTACCAGTATGCGACTATTGCACTGTTAAAGAAATGTGGAGTCTAAACAGGTATAAGGAGCTATAACCAGAGGTCAGCAGTGCTTAACAATGCGCAAACCCATGCACGGACGCTCCCATCGGCTGGAATGTGCCTTACCCACTCTGTATCCAAAGGCGTCGTTCTGGACGAAAACAAGGAACCATCATTTGCACGTGTTGGTAGCAATACCCTGCGCACACAGCTCATGTGAATTGCCAATACACCATGGCATATATACAGACAATAGACAGTACCATACACATACCATACAGCACAGTCATCCAACAGTATAGCATGTTACTGGCAGATATGTCCGGACCACTGGTGTTTGTAGACCTGAACGTTCTGTGTTTCAGTGTGTGAGCATGCCCAGTATGACTGTTACGCATGTTGTTGATTGACATTACCATCATACCGTCATGTGTTTGAGCATGCCCAGTATGGTCAACTGGATCACATGTGTCACATGTCCATATAGTCAGTACTGTGGTGCTGACCCCTGCGTTGTACACCGACAGGTGATATGCTGTATCTGCAGGGTAGCTAACGGTCATGTGGCATTGACTGTCGCTACATTCATTCAACTGCATCCACAGGCTTACACAGCACCGGGGGTGGTGCACCTGACTCTCACATGTGTACGTTGGAAGGGGGGCACAGCTGAGAGTTGTACACATTTGTGACTACTGTACTGACATGCCAGGTACTCCATTTCAGTGTGTGTACCCACCTAAATTGCTGGTTGGAGGCATACCAGTGTACGTCGGATCCTAGCTTGAATTACCAGCATAGTGGTTTCAGATGTCCTAGCCTTCACAACCTGCATCCAACTGCCTGGCCTGCTGTAATCTGTGTGTGTGTTTGTGGGGGTTGGGGTCATCCATTGGGCAACTCCAGAGGCCATTGTATAGCATTTCCCTGTAGTGGTCTACACCTGTCCAGCTGTATGAGACTTGCGTGGGCTGTGTGGACAGACATGATATTCAGCCCATAACCTGCAGTGGGTTAGGAAACCCTGTGTACTACTGGCTACTATTCATAGGTTCATAGGTTCATACTAGGCTATCTGCCCTAGGGCATTTATAAGCCTAGCCAGAATGTGTTTGGCTTTCGCCACCCATTTTAAATTTATTTTGCTATGCCCTTTTTCGAGGTTAGTATACTGTGCCTCTGTCTAACAGTGACACAGAAGTGATACCTAGGGTAAACCTACGATCTCCCATCCACTCATCAAGATTCCTCTTGAAGAGAGTCAATGAGGGACTCTGCCTAACCTGGACTGGGATTTTATTCCAGAGTGACCCTGGTTTGTGCTACAGATGTCATGGTGCCACTATGGGCATGCACTGTCTGCTGCCCTAAGAGTCGGCCACCAAATTCCCTTGTATGCTCACATCCATTCCATAGCTACAGGTAAATACACATTCCAATACAACTGACAATTGGTAGGTTGATTGACTTACCTTGGGGGTGTTCCACAGTTGAGGATGGTGCTGGAGGGCTGCCTATGTTGGATGCACACAGTGCACTTCCTGCACATGGCTGAACACAGGTAGTGTCATGTTTGGCATCCCTTGTACTGTCTGTGTGAGTCAGAGAGGGTGAAATTCCCTGGGTACCTACTGTATCAGTGCATATGCCATGTGTTGCCTCCTTGCCAAGGGCAGGTCATACTGTGCATGCCTCCTTTCGCCGACTGGGTACAGCTCAGGTAGTTCCTCCTCCAAGTCACACTGTGCCTGTACAGGCCTTGGCATTGGTGGGGGGCTATGTGGCCCTGCCCCATGCTGTTCCTGCTGCAACTGTTACCGCAGGATCAGACTGTGTAGCATAGCACATACCATAACAATCTGTGTGCATGTAGCTGGTGAATACTGCAACTCTCAATTGGATGTGTCCAGACACCAGAACTGTGACCTCAGCATCCCAAACACACACTCAATTATATGTTTTGCCTGTGCATGTGCCTTGGAATGGTATAGTTGTTCAGGTGTGTGTGCATTGCTGATGGGTGTCATCAGCCATGACTCCAGTGGTTACCCAGCATTCCACACTATGTGACTGTAGGGGATGTCCATATTGCCAAAGGTGTGGTACAGCTGCATCAGATGCCACATATCGGACTTGTCATAGCTTCCAGGGCAGACAGCACACACATTCAGTTTAATGCCCTGTCCACCGCATATGGCCTAGCTGTTGGAGGGTATGCCCCTGCAGTGACTGTAGGCCCTACCCCGCTCACCGGGTGGTGCTTTGATTTGTACGTGCGTGCAGGCTACAGTACCCAGTACCCCAGGGTAGTCAGCCATTTGGTGGGAGAGATGCATATTGCTGGCCAACAAAGCACGTGTGTTGAGGACATGTACATGTTCACTGGCACGTGGTGACATGATGTCTGTGAACTGGTGCCTGTGAGATCCCCATGATATCCCCAGTTGTGCATTGGGAGGTACCTGTGGCTAGTATACCTAGGCCAACACATACCTTGGTATCCACTGGGATGGGTTTCCCTCGGCCTGTTCGATGTGTCAGATGTGGCCGGCGCAGTTCACCAAGCTGCTGTAGGAGGTGACTGTCCACCCCATAGTGCTCCATTATCTCCAGCCCATGTAGCCCCTGGTAGGTTATCCTGGGTCTGTAAAGTGTTCTGTCACCTCACTAAGGGTTGTTCGGCGGCATTCACATCCTCACCACCCTGAGCCTCTTGCAGATGTTGGTCCATGTTGCCTGCTGCAGCCCTTCTCATTTGGTTGGATTGTGTCAAGAAATGTCCCCGCATGTATACATCGGTGGTGTAGAGTGTGGCAGATACCTGTGTGTATGGTGCTTGGTCACTTTACCATAGTGTTCATGGGCGGGCTGGCCATGTAATCTGCTGATTCTGCTAATTATCACCTGTCTGTGCAGCCTGTTCACCTTGACTACTCCACTACTGCTGTTGTTCCTCCCAATTTCACCAGGCAGGTATAGACACACCCCTAGCTTAGGCATCCTAAGGCAGGAGCAATCCCGAGGCACATGGCTCCAATGTACATACAGTATGCATAAAACCCCTCCCATGCCTTCACCTATATTCCAGTCCTGCACCCGGCTATCTACACACATACACTCTTGGGATCTGCATCACACCCTGGGGATAAATGGGATTCACTATTGTCAACCTCATTTGCATAGTATTGTCTTCTCATGCATAGTCATATGACCCATACTGATCCTCCAAATTAATAACCACTGCTTACTGTCGCTCAGATCCACACACAACTGGCTACTATCTGACTTACTATCATGATATTCAATGTCTCTTATTCTTCCCATCAACAAAATAATCGGTCTTTACACGACTAGAGCCCGGGACCCTGTACACCACAGACGAAGTGCTTTACCACTAAGCCATGGCAGATGTACATACATCTAAGGTGATCACATACAGATCATCCAGCACAGACATTCAATAGTGCTAATGTCTATATATATATATATATATATATATATATATATATATATATATACATATATACATATATATATATATATATATATATATACATATATATATATATATACATATACATATATATATATACTGCGGTGGTGGTGCTGTGGTAGCGTTGTCGCCTCACAGTTAGACGTTGCCCGTTCGATTTTCAGAGAGACTTCTGTGTGGTGACATGCGTGAATGGGTGTTCCTTTGTTGAAGTTTGTGCATTAGGCCCGGCAAGCTAGCATGTCAAAATCTACTGCCAATCATTTGCGGACTGGAGTTCAACTGTGGCGACCCCTAACTGGGAAAAGCCGAAAGAAACAAACTATATATATATATATATATATATATATATATATATATATATATATATATATATACACACACACACACACACACACACACACACACATATACATATATACACACAGACATAGATATTGAATTTACATCACAACAGCAGACCACATGACACCAAAGCATTAGACAAGAATGAAAGGGAAACCACATGTGCCACCTGCATTATGTAGTGGTGTTACTATCAACGTTGCTGACATTTACCCACCAGACCTATTGGCGAAAGTATGAGTATGTGTTGACAGCCCAGTCTCTTGGCCGATTATGACATTTGTGGACACTATACAGGAATGCAACAAAACACACTCATCACATCCTGGAGCTAGCCACTCACAGATACCAACACATAGGAAAGGTCTGCCAAACACGCACACCTGTCATGACTTGGAATCGAACACCTACCTGACTTTTCTATCACACTACAGCATTACACAGTTACAGAATGCGCTACCAAGATTACTGGAACACAGCACTCCCAGAGGCATACTTATAGGTAGGTGACATCATCAGCAAAGACGCCGATAGGGAATGTATGGAGAGTGAGCAGTCTAAAAGCATTACTCTGCCCTCAGGCAGCTGGAAACACACACACTTGACAGGGCTGGGATTTGAACATAGACCTAACTACCGTATCACACTACAGCATTATGCAGTTATAGAACGTGCTACCGAGATTACTGGAACACAGTACTCCCAGAGGCATACTTCTAGGTAGGTGACATCATCAGCAAAGGCAAAGACGTCACTAGGGAATGCATGGAAAGTGAGCAGTCTAAAATCATTACTCTGTCCCCAGGCAGCGGGAAACACACACACACACTTGGCAGGGCTGGGATTCGAACATACACCTAACTACCTTATCACACTACAGCATTACGCAATTACAGAACATGCTACTGACATTACTGAAACACAGCACTCCCAGAGGCATACTTCTAGGTGGATGACATCATCAGCAAAGGCAAAGACGCCAATAGGGAATGTATGGAGAGTGAGCAGTCTAAAAGCATTACTCTGTCCCCAGGCAGCTGGAAACACACACACTTGGCAGGGCTGGGATTCGAACATACACCTAACCACCTTATCACACTACAGCATTACGCAGTTACAGAACGTGCTACTGAGATTGCTGGAACACAGGGCTCCCAGAGGCATACTTCTAGGTGGATGACATCATCAGCAAAGGCAAAGACACCGATAGGGAATGTATGGAGAGTGAGCAGTCTAAAAGCATTACTCTGTCCCCAGGCACCTGGTAACACACACACACACACACACACCACACACACACTTGGTAAGGTTGGGATTCGAACATACACCTAACTATCTTATCACACTACAGCATTACGCAGTTACAGAACGCGCTACCGAGATCACTGGAACACAGAACTCCCAGAGGCATACTTCTAGGTGGATGACATCATCAGCAAAGGCAAAGATGCTGATAGGGAATGTATGGAGAGTGATGAGTCTAAAAGCATATTACTGCCCCAAGGTAGACGGAGACAAACACATGGCAGTGGTATGAGCAGGACAACTGCCTATCTACGGAGCACTATAATAACACTGCATAGATACGAGATGCCCCACAGACAGTACACCTTTCAAGACAGTCAACCAGTGTGTTCAATGTAGGAATCCATCCTGACGTGGGGTATGGACATCTGTTGCCTGGATGACCACTATCGCTATACAGGATTTCAATGGTCATGCCCATACACAGAGGCACATAACCGACACAAGGTGTCACTGGGCATGCTCACACAGTAGCACACGTCTGTTTGGAATGTACTATGTGTCCATCTACACAATGGCGTACTGGACATGCTCACACACTTAGTAGTAGCGAAGGGCTGTCTTGTATGCACATGGATTCTAAACACGGAAGGGCACAGCGTGTTGATAGTGAACATTGTTAGCACGAATGCTGCACTTCATATATCTGACACAGGTTGTCAGTGCTAGATGTGTAGCGTTCATAATCACAGCTGACAATCCAGATCCAACAATGGAGAATACATACATCTCTGCAGTGAGGAACACCTGGCATATGGCACAGTTGTGCACAATAGCACTAACACCGTATACCTCAGATACAGACATGTGGGCCATAAGACCATGATGGACCGCTCCAGGTGTTAGTGTCCCCACGTACATGAAGGCCACTCACATGTACTGACCAGTACACACTCAAGAGCCATCACAGATGTCTCAGGTGCAGATCACAGTGGTAAATGCTGCATTCTACTATGTAGCCCTCAGACATCACCATGTCCTTGGACCAGCAACACACATCCATACATTAGTACAACACCATGACCAGTGGACTGTACATAGGTCTACAGCAACTGTACAGACTACACATGTACTGACAGGGTTCCATCATGTGTTATGCAATGCAATGATACCACTGTTCATAACCAGGTTGGCTCTACTCCTAACAGGGGCCCTGTGTCTTATACAGCTGTAACAGATAACTGTTGCTGTACACCAAAAAACACTCATGTTTGGATATGACATACATGTAATTGCCGTGGATATCTATATGGCCCACACACACAACACATATGTAAATAGCATAGCTTTTGCTGTCCTCTGTGCAGACAAGTGGCTACAGCAATCACACGCATGCACATGGAAGGTAAGTCCATGGCTGTTGAATGCTAACAGTACATAAGGTAGCAATGTTGACGGAGGTAACATTCCCTTTGTACTAGTTACCCATGACAACTATCATATCATACAACAGTCCATTTGTCATGTATGTCATCACACATGTCCACCAATTGCAATGCATACAAACATGGCTACATGACAGGAATTTAGAACCAACACACATGTACATGTAGTTGTGTGCATTCAGCTACCATGCATGTGCAGTAGCTGATGTATGCAGTTCATCTGTGTCTAACTACAACATGCAGTTGCAATGCAGCCCCATCATTGACACCTGTATATGGTAAAATACTGACAGTACGGTAGGATGTACATCAGGTATAGATGGATGTGTGTACATAAAGTGGTGGTCCACCTTTGCAGATGGATGTTTGCTGAAGACAGCTCACAGGTGTGTCACAAGCCATCCTACCATAACATGTGAAAACAATACGCTATGTTACTGTTACTTGAAGGTGAAGACATACAACCTACACAGCAGTCAGGGTGTTACTGACTGTAAATCACTTGACACCTGTAACACTTACGTCCTCCCATGTGCATATAGCAGCACAATTGCCAAAGGTAGCGTCGGAGCACATAATGCGGCCAATACTGCTGCATGTCTGTCAGACATATCATCATATAGCAGGTGTTTGATTCACAGTACTGTCATGTGTGTTTGCTTGTGTGACCATATATGCCACGTATGGGGGGGAATACATCCCAGTTGTTACACACTCCTGTACACTGTTGTAGAGATCTGTACATACTGCAGTGTAGAAAGCAAGACATAGGCAGGGGTGATGTGTGTATCACACACATGTCAGCTATCTGTATGTGAATGACATTTGTGGACTCCACAGTGTGTGTGTGTATGTATGTATGTATGGCTGGCTGGTGCATGTAGTGAGGGTGCATGCTACCATACAGAACAGACAGGATCCCTAACCCCTCATGGTGATGCAATCTACTACCCTGTTGATGATGTCTGTCTCAGCCTTACTGCCTACCTGTACATGTTCATTCTCTGTGTCGCATCATGTGCGTGCACAGTACTGCGAAGGTGATTACCACATAGGCAGGGGTCCTCACTTCAACACTATCAAGTGTGCGTTATAGTATCGTTGACCCCGTGAGTGTGGGCATGTTACTGTGTGTG
This sequence comes from Protopterus annectens, assembly GCF_019279795.1. NCBI lineage: Eukaryota > Metazoa > Chordata > Ceratodontiformes > Protopteridae > Protopterus > Protopterus annectens. The sequence continues at coordinate 874,551,769 of NC_056725.1, read as the reverse complement.
TCTGTGTATGTCTGTGCATGTCCTCATCCTGTAATGTAACAGTGGATTACTGCTACACAGTGAGGCCTCATGCTATCAACTGGCCTCTACCCTTGACATCAGCCAGATCACTGTGTAAACCCCCCGCACCATGTCACTGTACCTGTGATGTGACCCGGTATGGATGTCACGTCTCTAGCCACTGTAGCCTATTACACAGCTCACATGCTTCTGGATCAGTAGATGTGTGGACATCTGTGGAATGGTAGCCTAACAGTGAGGTTGAGGCTACGTATAGCATGCTGGTATTGCCATACATGCCTGTGAGTACTTCTCATTTACACATGGGAAACTGCAAACACTGGTACTTATTGGCACATGCAATTAGACCTTAAGGAGGGAAGCAGGAAATCATTACCAACATGTTGTTACTGTTGTTACCAAGACACATACTGTGAACATACAACAATGCATTCTAACTGCAAACACTGTAACGTAATGGCACATGCAATTAGACCTTAAGGAGGGAAACAGGGCATAATTACCAACATGCTGTTACTGTTGTTACCAAGACACATACTGTGAACATATAACAATGCATTCTAAACCTGTACTACATGGTATGTCTGGTGCATGTCAACAGTACACAACAAATGTAATATACACTTATCTCACTATTCTGTTCACCCTGTGCATCAGACCATATGAGCATGTCCCTGCACCGATGGTGTGGATGACAGGGATGTGGCACAGGCATCATCATATGCACAGGGTGGTAATGTTTGTCAGGGGCATAGGCTGCACCAGTGGATGACATCATGTGTGTGGGTTAGGGCCGGTGATCTGATTGGACATGTGTGGTTGTTATGCATGTGGGTGTTGCACTGCCCTACAGATGTTTCTGCTGTGTGTGTGTATGTGTGCACACAGTTCTGCCATGTGTCCGGCTTACACAGGGGTATTATTGACAACTCCAGATTGTACAGACCAGGATGTACAGCTCACTGTGTCCGGCAATGGCCATGCGACCTGTGCCTGCCAGGGGTTACATGGGCACTGCCGGCCATGGCCATGCGACCTGTGCCTGCCAGGGGTTACATGGGCACTACCAGGCAGAGGTACAGATTGGCTACTGTCCGATGACACATGTCCACTGGAACCGTGTCCCCGGCTGGGAACATCCAGGGCCATGTCCACGTGGCCTGCTGTGTCCTGGTGTGGACAGCGCAGCACCAGCTGCACTGCTACTGCTACCAGCACTATGGGAGTGGGCATGTGAGGTAGCTCATTCACGTAGACCTGCACCAGGTGGTGTAGCTGGCCTACATCCACGTGGCCTACGCCTCACTCCTACCAGATGTTCCAGCACAGACAGCTCACACTCGAGGATTGCCATGCCACGGTCAAGGATTCCAACCATGTCACCCAATCACCTGTCCAGAACATCAGCAATCTGCTGTTGAGCATTTGCCAATGCTTGGATGTTGTCGTTTAAAGAACAGATAGCAGCCCTTTGAAGCCTCTGCCCTTCTCTGTTCTCCCATTCAGCACATGCCTGTGCCGCCATTACAGTTTGAAACATGCGTCTGGTGACACCAGCTGCTGCACTCTGTCCTGCAGGTGCATGTCTGCCAGAGGTCCTCCTACAAGCAGCACTGGCCACATGCCTGTGTGGCACATCTGCAGTCATTACACTGACACCATGGTGTGAAGACACACCTTCTGTAGCCACCACATGTTCCTGTTCCAAGCTAACACACGCTGACTGTCCTTCCTCTATGGCCACTGGTGATGGGATATGTGTTGGCATGAGAACTGTGTGCGGGGAAGAGGGGGATATAGCTGGGATGGCAACCATTGACACAGATTCAGCCCCTGAAAACCCTGCCTGTACCTCAAGCATATGTTCATCACTGCTAGAGTCTGTGGGGGCACTAACATCAGATGGACCACAGGAGGGTAATGCACCTACATCACCTGTGAATGCAAAGAAAGACTCTACATTACAATAGAGACACACAGACAGAGACATAGACAAACACACACAGACAGAGATACAAACACACACACACAGACAGAGACACAGACACACAGAGACAGAGATACAGACAGAGACAGGGACAGGCACAGACACACACACAGACAGATACAGATACACACACACAGACACAGACACACAGACACACACACAGACAGACACAGACACACACACAGACAGACACAGACACACACACAGACAGACACAGACACACACAGAGACTTGACACAGACACACACACACAGACAGACAAAGACACACACAGAAATAGACACAGATACAGACACACACACACAAACACAGAGACAGACCATGCATGTAATTTGACAGAAGGCATGTAGCATGCATGTGATACAGCAGAAGCATGCAGCTCAGACATTAATAGTGGTAGTTATCATACATCCCTGGGTTACACACAACAGCAAGCAGGTGTCATATCAGAAGCCATGCAGTTCACACAATCATGGTAGTAAGCATGCATCCCTGTGATACACCATGTGAACCAGCACAGGTTAACAGTACACATGGCTGATGTGACCTTGACATTAACATGTAGTATGACATGTAATCTGCTGACGTGTGCATTGATATGGATACATGTCTGACACATGTACAGTGGTGTAATGGGCATCACATTACAGTGTTGTCTGTGTGCCCTAAAGATAGAATGCACTTTTAGCAGATGTGCATGAGCATTGAAGGGTAGTATGAGGCATCTACATTGCTATACAGTGTGAAGTATAGACACTGTGCCATTGCATGGCATCATGAGGCATCTATATTGCTATACTGTGTGGAATACACACACAGTGCATAGCCATGACTGCGTGCATACACATTACATAAATACTGTGGATTGTGACCCACGTAGCTGAGGTGTATACACACTAAACCATGCTGTGTCATGTGACAGGACACTGGCAGATCTACGGATGACACCCCTGCACAACTACTAAAATGTCTTAGCTGCCTGGCAACCGTGTCCACACATGGCAGACTTGTCAATACACCATGTCCCACATGACATTTATGTACCACACACACGAGGTGCACAGCTGACAGTGATGTCCAACAGCAGCAAGGGAAATGTATGGTATCTGTGGCCTGATGTGGTGTCTATGTCTGTGGAAGCTGTACAGGTGACTACTGTCATGCTGTGACACACTCATGATGTTCAACACATCTTATATGGTCGAATTAAGTGACATCTCCACAAGCTGTGCACAGGCTTTTAAGATGTCCAGTGTTCCACATCAACTATATAACCATTCAACAAAGGCTATATTTGGACCATGAGTGGACAATGTGCAACAGGGTGTATACACATAACATCTACTGTGTGTTGCTACATGTCTCTGGCCATCCTCCATGGCCATGTGTGAACATGCGTTGGCCAAATGTTTGTGATGGCCATCTATCTCACATGTCTGTGTTGTTCCATATGACATACACCCATAGATGTCAGATACGTCACTGTCCACAGGGTTATGCAGGCAAAGGGTTGTATGTTTGGTATGTGGGGTATGTTTTACGGGATAGTGAGACAATGTTGCAGTCAGAACACTACATGTCTGGGACATGTCAGATGGCACATCACAATGTGTGCACCCATTGCAGGGGCATATTCCACAATGGTGAATCCCTTGGGCTGCCCATATCCCAGCTCACTGTGTGGTACTGTTTGCATACCACACATGTGTTGTTCCAATGTATAGTACATATTCCTACATTGAACAACACCTCCACCGTTGTATGTACAGCTGTCCACACATCTAGCAATGACAGATACTGTGGTTTCATGTCAGTGTTTCATTTAGTTTGTATATATTGCACATGGGTAGCCAGTGTGATTGATGACAGATGCGACCTGTATATCGTGACTGGACCATACATTTTGTGTACATTTTGTGTACATGTGTTAACTGGCCACATGGTGAATAGATCTATGCATTAACATGCCTGATACTGATAAATGTCTCACCTGCAACGGACTGCTGTCTGTGCGGCACGCCAGAGGTACCTGTATAGGGGTGACACAGCAGTTTGATCGTTAGCCATGACTGTGGGTGCACTGTGTATGTTAACACATTCGCCTGTACAATAGCATATAGTATGCAGTATACACATGTGTGCATACACAGGGTAGCATACTATAGTATGCGGCATGTGTGTAAACATACCTTGCATATAATGTTACATTACATATTGTACAGTGACACATGCAACTAAATGGGATATAATAGTTATATGTGCAGTAGTGACTTACCAGGCAACTCCAGGCACGGTGGTTGGGACCCACCTCCACGATGGCAGCTAGTGTTTGTGGATGCTGTTCTGAGGGTTTCCCCATGCTGGCCAGTAGCTCCTTGGTAGGTGTGAGTTGGGGCTGGGTTGGTGGCCCACCACCTGTTCTACCTTGTTCCCTGGTGATTGCATTGGCACGCTGTTTTGCATGTTGTATCAGGTCCGTGCAGTGTCTGCGCACCTGCTCTTAGGAGCGGTTATGGCCACCTACATCATTAACCCTCCTGCGAGGTTCCTGCCACAGGTCATCATGCTGCTGGGCATACTGTGGCACATGGCTGAACAATACCTCAGTTATCATGGAGGTATGGTATGAGGGCATCATCCTCCAGGCGGTTATATGCTGGCAGGTGTGAACGAGGCATTATCTGGCAGACATAATGATGGAGACAGGTCACAGTATCACAGAGATGTACAGAGATACAGCTGCACATACATTTGTATTAAATCTAGTACATATGAACAGTTATCTTTGCAAATCATCATGACACTGACATGACTGACATGTTTGTGTCACACACATGTAACACCCGTTGTGCATTGGATATCATCACCATATAAGTGTGTCACCTCATTACATTGCTCATACTCCATGTGAATGCTGTCTTGATGTGGCATGTCTGTTTGCCTGCACTGGTGTTCTTACCTATCAGCACATGCCTGGATGTGTCCACAGTAATGCTGTTGACCTTGATGCTGTGTATATGTCACCTATCAACACATACACTGCCTTAACGGACATGAGCAGTGACAATGCAGACACGCGCACGGAAACCTTTACATGCATGTATTTTGCCATATACATCTACATGGCACTGTACAGCAGTTCAACATCCTGCCACGCATCTCCTGTGTTGCACATGTGATACACATGGTACAATGGCTAGCTGGGCATTATACGCAGGGATGGTTATGAACTATAGCAAGTACGGACAAGGTCATGCAGTAGTGTGTATGTCCTGGGCCATGTATGGGCATAGGATGTGAGGTTTTGTAGCTGTATCTGACAGCGATGTTGCCACTGCCAGGTGCATAAGTGCCACATTACTGATCCAGACAGTTAACGATACATCTACCATGCGGTCATCGAAGCATTTATGACAGAGATGACATGTGCAGCTTTGATGGACAGGGTTGCATGGTATGGCAGGAGTATGTAACATGTATGGCACAGATCTGTCCAGCATGTGGCGATCCTTGTACTAGGAAGGTGGCTGTCCATGACGTATGTCTTTCAGATCAGGATATGTACGTGTAGCATGTCCAACATCACAGTGTTTCACATGTCTTTATGCAAGGTAGCCAGCATGCTGCATAGTGGTGGTGAGGATTGTGAAGGCTGGTGTCGCCCATCCACCCATGGCCAATACCCCTTAAAGGTGATATGTGATCTGATATTGGTCACCCGAGTGCTGAGTATGCCTGTCCAATGATCTCCATGCTCATGGTTGGCACACTCATGACATGGGTGCCTCGTATGACTACCTAATAGGCCTGGAGATGTCACCAGCTCAGGGAGGTAAACTGCACAGCACCATCCCTTACACACAGTGTCCATAATGTTGATCGCTGCCTAGGTGGTAGTTAATGGGTATGGGGTTATTAACCTAGTGGTGGCAATGCTATAAGCAGCTGTCAGATTGTGCACATATGTCACACACCTCACCCACAAAGCCCATTCTGCATGTTGTGCACAACACTGAGACATCTATTGCTCCTAGGTCATGGCCATTCACATCCTTACATATGCAGATGCCTCCCATTTGTCTGTGTGGTATGGGCTACAATGAGGGGGGAGTACAAAACATTAACCCTGTTTTACTGTAGCTGCCACTGGTGTGATATGCACATGTCACTCAGACACCTTTTGTAGTGTTGCTTCTGTCAACAGGCCACTGGTAGAACACTCCTGTGACATACGAAGGTACATCTAGTATACTTAGTGTAGCTGGAACACAGTATGGGTGATGATGTCCTATGACCTGTCACAGGTATGCTATGCAGTGTGAAATCATCTGTACTGTCATCTACATCTGTACTGCTAACATCTACGTTGATTAAGGTTCATGGGCTTGCAGACCATACTCAGCAGGATAATAGTGCAGTGCCTCCCATTATGACTAGTGTCTCCACTTGTGGGTTGCAGTGGGTTTATATTATCCAACACCCTATCCGTATTGCATATTCATGCTCAGTAATTGTTCAGAACATGTAGCACTTCATGAGCTACTAATTACTATAGTACCCATTCCAACTCATTTCCTACAAGTACACTGTTTGTCCTTACATTTCCAGCTTGCTTACAGTACAACAGCTGTTGTACAAATGTACCTCACATATCTTGTGAGACATGGTTGAATATACAGGCATGTCTAAGTGTCAATTACCAGTCTTATTGCCTGTCTATATGATGACTATGGCAAACATGAGGCAATATAGCAATTGTCTCATGTACACAGTCAATGCTCACCTCCCAACATACGACACTACAGCCTGTGGGAGATGCACATATGTAGCCATGCTGGGGGTAATGCTCTCTCCAACCCAGACTGAACCTGACATTCATGTGGGGATGTTAAACATTTGCAACACACCTCACTCATCACATAGTCTCACTAGATCTCCACCATCAAAGGCCACACATAGTATGACTATGACATTTGCAGAACCTCTCCATACTCTCTGTGTAGGCAACAGAGGCAGCCCCCATCACCAAACACAACACCAATTACTTATAGCCCACAGACTCATGTGTGCCCAACAACTACAGCCAATAGGGTGTTATAACATACCCAACACACTAGTCATAGGTGACTCTGTTGGCGGTCACACTGATGTCCCACTCAGCAGGCTACATAAGGTGATAGTCGCTTACATCTGGCTGTCGGGTAACAGGATCTGCAACATAACCTATGCACTCATGCCATACCTCACCAGGTACAATTTGACTGTCATTCTTCATGTTAGTGTGACTGCCCTGAGTTGTAACTTCCTGGACTACATGTACAGGGACATGCAATAGCTCTCCGGTCTTGGAGTCTAGAAGGTATCGCCCAAGCCCTGAAAAGCATTCTGCATTCATCCACACTGATACCACTGTACAACGACTGAATGTTTCACTTCAACAGTTACCTATGCTTCTGCTGTCATTCCACAGGCATCCAGTATCTGTCTGCTTTGAATGACATGGTCAACAAAACACGATGCTTTGGCACAGATGAACTGCAACGGTCGGCCCTGGGATTATGGATAACAGATTATGGATAACAGTTTAACAAGCTTGAGCATTTTCTGGCTTGTTAAACTTGATTTCTGTATTAGTAGCTGTATTTAAAGCACAACCAAAAGCTGTTTGCTGAATTTCCTGTTTGCACTTAATTTTAAATCGTTTTTTTCTTAAAACTTGCATATTTTCTGTCCTTGACCTAGCACTCTTGTGTGGGGTCATTTACTGCACTGTTATAACTTGATATTACTTGTGAACCTCTGCTATCTCTGTAAAAAACAAAACCAAAAAAAAATCTTGCTTTTTCCCACTTTTCTGAGAGTTAAAAAGTTCAGTTACAGGCTTGCTGTTCCTGAACTGTTTGAAAGTTTCTGTGAGGCCATTTTGCTTGGGCTGAAGGAGGGTCTCTGTGTTTATCAGTGGCAGTGACTAACATTGAGCAGCTTCCCTGCCCCGGAGAGGTGGTTACTGACTTGAAACTGTAGTTTTATTGGCCACTAGGGGTCATTTCCATAACTCCTTCATTTGTCCTCAGAGGAGTGGTTTAGGGCAGTGACTTGTGGTTTGTTGGCCAATTTGGGTCATTTCCTGTCTTTTCCAGCCCCTGCTATAAAGCACGCTTTAGCGATTTAGCCGATTTAGCCGATTTAGCGGAGTTGCTACTGTTGCACACTAGGGCAGCACCGGTTAAGCAGGTTTAAACTATTCGGCTACCTAAAGTCCACTCTTCAAATTTTCCTTAAAACTACCTTCCTCGAACTATACTACTGATCTAATCAGCGTATCCTATAATTAAAAGATCATCTCTACTTGACTCCAAGTAGACTATTCTCTATCTGTTAAACGTAGCACTTGCTCCTACAGTACTTATTACCTTGATACGGCACTCTTGTCATAGATAGTACCCCAAAAGGCAACCCCCATTTCTCGGTCACCCACATCCCCAGAATCTTTTTAAAGTTTTTTGTCTATTCCTTCTAGCATGTCGAGGGATCAGTTGCTAGTGTCCTCTCCTGCTCAGCTGGTGAACCTGGGAATATTGAGGCAATGTTACAATTGCCTCATGTACACAGACATCCCTCTCCTCCTCCCACAAAACACAAATACATGCGAGAGATGCAACTATACGGCCAAACTGGAGGCTGAGCTCTCTCAACATAGGACTGGCAAGACCAGTCAGGAGGAGAAGGTTACCACACACACTATAGACCCAGTCTCACATATTACCATTACAACCTCAAATCATACACATAAACACACAAAGACATACTCGGAGGCTCTGATCAAAAATCTACCAAAACAGCAGAGGCCACCAAAGCAGACACCCAAACAACCACCACCTCAGAACACAACACCTGCAACACATAGACCTCACAGTCAGAGTGTCAAACAGTCACAGCCCTTAAGGCCAAACACAATGCCAGACACACTAGTCATTGGTGACTCCATAGTCAGACACACTGACGTCCCGCTCACCAGACTGAGTAAGGAGAAGGTCACAGTAAGCTGCCTGTCGGGCGCTAGAATCCGCCACATAACGCAAGCACTCAGGTCTCTCAACAGCAGGTACAAATATGATTCAGTCATTGTCCACGCTGGTGTAAACGACCTGAGACGCACTCCTTGGACTACATGAAAGAGACATTGAGGAGCTCTCTGATTATGTAGCCCAGACAGGTATGACCCTGACCTTGAGCAGTATCCTACCTTCACCAAGAATGATGCCACAATACAGAGATAAGATGATCAGCTTTAACAATTGGCTTAAACACTGGTGTCATTCAAAGGGGATCCAGTGTCTGTCTGCCTGGGATGACATGCTGGACAAGCCACGCTGCTTCGCAAGGACGGCTTGCACCTGTCACCCTGGGATTCGGATATTGGCAAAGGCTCTTGCCACCCCATAGTGCCTTTTTTAGGCAAGGCTCAAATTCTAAACCTACCACCCTAGAACACAAAAAGGAAAAAACTAAGGGTAATGCTGCTCAATGCCAGAAGTCTAAATCTCAAAATGCACGCACTCGAGGCCCTCTCAGTATGGAGAACATCGATGTCTGTGCTGTGACAGAAACCTGGTTCAAGGCTCCTGAGAGCACCCCAGCGCTATCAGGTTTTACCTCATATCATGCTCCGCCCCAAAATCTGGACAATACCAAGAAAGGAGGGGGTATCCATATTCATCAAGGACACCCACACCTCAAGACTGGTGGCAACGCATGATGCATCGGAGACCATCCAGGTGCAATTAACCATAGGCAAGACTGCTCTGCAAATTGTAGCATGTTACAGGCCACCCTCACAAACTCAGGAACCTCACATGGCCTTCCTGAAAACACTAGAGGGATAAATGTATCACCAAACACCATCATACTAGGTGACTTCAATTACCCTAATATAGACTGGGAACACTACTCAAGCCCAAACACCCTAGCCCAAAAGTTCCTGGAATTCATAAACTCAAATGCCATGGAACAACTAGTCACCATCCCCACAAGAGGAGATAACATACTTGATCTCATCATCACGAACATGGGAGCACAATGTTCAACACCGGAGGTGTACCCTCACTGGTGAGATCAGACCACAAACTAATCTCGCTGGAGGTCCTCATCCCACCCCACCTGAAATAAAAAGACCACAGTAAAGAACTTCTCAAAGCCGACTTCACACTTCTAAAGACTAGTGTGGTCTCCTTTAAGGCCCCCGAGCGGAAAACAGTACTCAAGCCGCTGAATCACTTACAAATGCCTTCTACCAGCACCTGCAGGACTGCATGGATAAGGCAATCCCAAGCAAAACAAAGACTCTTTGTACCAAAGGCAAGCGTCCAGTCTGGTGGACCCCAGCCATAAACAAACTCTACAACAAAAGGAGGAAGCTACTACAAGATAGAGCAAAATCCTTAAAAGGTAAGACACCCTTGATCACTATAAGTAAAAACTAAGAGCTCTCATAAAATCATCCAAAGCAAATTTCGAGAGAAAATAGCTAAAGACTCAAAAGACAATCATAAGGCCTTCTTTAGCTATGTTAGAAACCTGGGAGGAAACTCCCAGATATGCTCAGAGCTAGTTCAAAATGATGTGAAGATTACTGATCCTACAGACATTGCCAACATACTGGCTGACAGGTTCAGTGCAAACTTGTCCCCCTGCCAAAAGGAGAGATATCTATACCAAACGATTGCAGCCCCCAAACATCTCCAGCGCCCAAGTGAGAACTGCTCTCTCCAAAGCAAAAACACAGCATCCATGGGACCTGATGGTGTCCCCGGCTGTGTGCTCCATGAACTCAATGAGGAATTAAACCCACAGCTAGGACAGCTGTTTAATCAAAGTCTTACCTCTGGATACGCACCCAGGAGTGGCACTGCAACTGTGGTACCACTTCACAAAGGCGGTGCCTCCACCGACCCTGGAAATTACCGCCCATTAGCTTGACAAGCCTTATCTGCAAAGCCATGGAGAGGATCATAATGGACCTCATAAATAAAGACATAGGGAATTTGCAGACTTTGGATCCAACCCAGTTTGGCTTTGTCAAAGGCAGATCATGCCTTTTAAACTTGGTTGACTTTTGAAACAGTCACCAAAGCCATTGATGAGGAAAGGCAGTCCATACAGCCTACCTCGATCTGGCTAAGGCCTTCGATACAATACCCCATTCGGGTATCATTGAAAAACTCATCAGCTTAAATGTCAACCCATACATCACAAGATGGGTTGCAAACTGGCTGAGTGACAGAACCCACAGGGTCAGAGCTGCTGGCGCCATGTCAGACTCAAAGCCTGTCACAAGTGGTGTCCCACAGGGCTCAGTCCTGGGCCCACTCTTGTTTGGCATCTACTTTTCCGAAGTACAAGCAAACACAGGAGGGTTATGGCTGACAAAGTTTGCAGATGACTGCAAACTGGGCGCCATAGTAGAAAACACATCTGACACAGATATCCTTCAGAAGGGTCTCACAGAAGCGGATGACTGGTGCCAGAGCCACGGCCTAAAGTTAAATGCCAAAAATGCATAGTCATACCCTTCGGAAAAACAAGGTTACCCCTAGCTACCAAATAGGTGGCAATCCACTGAGCACAGAAGAAGTTATCAGGGACCTGGGGACCCAGGTTGATAGTAGTCTGTCATTCGACACCCATGTAGCTAAAGTAGTTAGGAAGACCTTCTACATTGCCCACCTTATCATGAAGGGATTCTCATCTAGATCAAGGAGGTCATAGTCTCCCTTTACTCATCACTCATCAGACCAATGATTGAGTACAATGCCCCATTCGAATGTATCTGACCCGACACTTGCAGCAGCTGGAGAGGCCACAAAGTTCCTCACCAAAAGGATAAAGGGTCTCAAAATCTGTCCTATGCTGCCCGACTGAAAGAACTCCAGCTCTATTCAGTCGCAGCTGCTCAGAGGTGACCTTTGCCTAACATACAAGGCCATGTCAAACCCAGATTTGATGAATATGCTTCACCTCAAAAAATCTAGATCCGTCAGAGCCACAAGGGCGGGAGACTTAAACCTTGACACGGCTATTAATAGGACGTGCTGGAGGGATAGATTCATCACCCAAAGACTCCCTATGCTGTGGCACAAAATCCCGGTACATGTGAGGCAGAGCACCTCGCTGGCCTTGTTCAAGAGAAATCTTGACCAATGGATGGGAGATCGCAGATATACCCCAGGGATTACCTCAGTGTCACTGCTCGACAGAGGCACAGCAAAATAATGGGTATAGTTCCCCATACTAAAGGGGTGGCGTAAGCCACAAAACGATGGGCTAGGCTTGTAAATGCCCTCGGGCAGATAGCCTAGTATGAACCTATGAACCTATGTAAGGCTCTTGCTGCTCCTATACTGCCTGTCTTGGACAGTTTCCAATAACATATTCACCACCAGAACAGGAACAGGCAAGCAAAACCTGAGTGCAATGTTACTCAGTGCTTGACATCTTCATCTCTAATGCACTCAGGCGAGGCGCTCTTTATAATATAATGGACCACTTCGATATCTCTGCAGTGACTGGGACCTGCTTCTAGGCTCCGGAGAGCACACCTGCACTGACAGGTTATACGCAGACCACACCTTTCAGTCATGTAACCAGGACCGGAACACCCACGGCGGAGGTCTGTCCATATTTCACAAGAATGTACACACCTCCAGGCTGGTTACTTAGCACAATGCATCAGAGGTAATCCACGTGCAACTAACTGTGGCCAGAACTGCTATACACATTGTAACTTGCTACGGATTCCACACCATACCTCATGGTTACCGGCCCTCATTTCTTGGTGTACTGGACAGTAGGGTTCAGACAAGAACTACTGATGTAAGACTGACATTACCCCACACTTAACTGGGATACCTATTCATGTACCAACACATTAGGCCAATGCTTTCTGGGATTCATAACCTCCAATTGGCTGGATCAACCCATACACACCACCACCAAGGCCAACAATATCCTAGACATGGACATTACCAACATGTGACTGGTGTTCCACACCTGGGGTTATCCCCTCATTGGTAAGTTTCCGAACGTATGCTAATCACCCTTGTTATCCACATCCCGGCACCACACCCTTCACGGAATAGACAGTACAATATGTCTACAAGGCCAACTTCAGACGTCTTATGACAGCGGTAGTAAACATCATGACACCCGTGCAGATGGACAATGCAGTTACAAACGCTGAAACATACACCACTGCACTTCATTAGCACTTACACGACTACATGGATCATGCTATCCCAAACAGAGCCATGATGGTACCCACCAGATAACGGACGCCACTCTGGGGGTCCAATTCCATGGACATAATGTACAACAAAAGGTGGAGTCTGTTGCAAAGTTGAGTACAATCCCATGGATGGGGTAGCTCCCTGGTCAACCTCAGTAGGAATCCGGGATCCCTTATCACATCCTCCAAAGCTAGCTGCATAAACATTACTGCGACACATTCCAAGGACTACCACAAAGTGTTATGGAGGTATGTCAGTACTCGATGGCAATACCCACATCTGCTCTGACATATGATGGTTAGGCAGAAACATTACAGAACCAACTGATATTGGCAACATCCTGGCAGATAGGATCAATGCTAACATTACACCCCTCTCACTCCCTACAGGGCCAAAATCTATACAGGAACAATGCAGAGTCCCTGCGGTCACAACTACGCAGTTCCAACCTGCACTTTCTAAGGCCTGGAACACAGACTCCATGTGACCATCCAACATACCAGGCTGCGATTTATACAAACCTCAGAATGACATGGCTTCCCACTTGGCCACCAGATTCACTAATAGCCTTGTATCAAGCATTGTGGCCCCTGAATGGTGCACAGCAACAGTTATCACACTCCACACAGGTGGTGCCACAACGGACCAGAGGGACTATTGCCCTATACGCCTGGCTGGACTGTTTTACATGGCTATGGGGCACATCATCATGGAAGTCATTCACAGAGACATTGGTGGGCTCCAGACCTTTGATACCACCCAGGTTAGATTTGTTAGGGCCACACCATGGCTCCTACACCTGGTGGACTCCTTTGATACAGTTACCAGGGTAGTTGATGATGGTAAGGGGGTCCACACAGCCTACCTTGCCCTCTCATTGGCTTTCAGAACCATTCTCCATTCTGGTATTGACAACATACACATCCACCTGCACATCGACCCCTACATCTCGAGATGTTATGCAAAGTGGCTCACGGACAGGATAACATGAAAAACGTAGAGCAATTGCCCAGTTCCAAATGTAACATAGAGGAGAAAAAAAAAACAGAACCGGCAAAACGTAGATCCTGAAAGCAACAATTTATTGTGACAGGTTAAAAAACCTATACATATACAACACTTTTGCAACAGACCGGTTTCGGTAGGATATACACAACCTTCTTCAGTGAAAATAGGCAAAGCAAAAATGTGACAAGATATAAAGAGGTTACTAAGTGCCCATTGGTTAATTCAAAAATTATCATTCAAGCCAGGTGGGAATAATCCCCCCAGTTTGATAATTCATTTCTTTTCCTTGGTGTTGAGAATTGAATGCCAGCCTGCTTTATTTGTCCTATTCCCTTGTATAATATCAATAGCCATTAATGTAAATTTTGCAGTAGTATATGCCAAGGAGTGTTTATATAGAGCATTAGTTATCTTATTTGTCCTAATATTACTGATGTGCTCTGTGATTCTGATTCTAAGTGGCCGAGAGGTCTGTCCGACATAAAAAGCACCACAGTGACAACTAGCCAGATAGATAAGCCAGTCACTGCTGCAGTTGGCAAAAAATTTGATGTCATAGACCTGAGAACAATTCCTGCTGGAAAATTGTTTTGATTTGTTGATTTTGTCACAGTTAGTGCAGTGTCCACATGGAAAACAGCCTGTGAGTGGATCCCCTGAAAGTGTAGTTTGTTTAAATAACTTTCTCCAGGATCAAAAACATATTTCTGACAAAAGCACTACACTAAGATTCACCACCACCTATGCCAGTAATTCAAATCAATTAATTGACAGCATTAACAACCATTGGAACATCTTACAATATGATTCTGATATTTCTAAATTAATTCCAGACCGATGTCAGTTTTCATTTAGGAAAGGAAAAAATTTAGGGGGTTTCTTTAATCACTTTAAGCATGGTAGTAGGCACAATCATATGCAATTTAAACAAACTACACTTTCAGGGGACCCACTCACAGGCTGTTTTCCATGTGGACACTGCACTAACTGTGACAAAATCAACAAATCAAATTCAAAACAATTTTCCAGCCTGAATTGTTCTCAGGTCTATGGCATCAAATTTTTTGTCAACTGCAGCAGTGACTGGCTTATCTATTTGGCTAGTTGTCACTGTGGTGCTTTTTATGTCGGACAGACCTCTCGGCCACTTAGAATCAGAATCACAGAGCACATCAGTAATATTAGGACAAATAAGATAACTAATGCTCTATATAAACACTCCTTGGCACATACTACTGAAAAATTTACATTCATGGCTATTGATATTATACAAGGGAATAGGACAAATAAAGCAGGCTGGCATTCAATTCTCAACATCAAGGAAAAGAAATGGATTATCAAACTGGGGGGATTATTCCCACCTGGCTTGAATGATAATTTTTGAATTAACCAATGGGCACTTAATAACCTCTTTATATCTTGTCACATTTTTGCTTTGCCTATTTTCACTGAAGAAGGTTGTGTATATCCTACCGAAACCAGTCTGTTGCAAAAGTGTTGAATATGTGTAGGTTTTTTGTCACAATAAATTGTTGCTTTCAGGATCTACGTTTTGCTGGTTCTGTTTTTTTTTTTCTCCTCATGGACAGGACCCACACAGTGAGGGTAGCATACCGTAGTACCTACTGTAATTCAGTTACACTTGGCGTAACCCCGTCCTCGGTCATAGGGCCCATCATGTTCGGTATATGCTTCCCTGAGGTACAGGCTAGCACAGAGGGACTTTCCCTGAATAGATTTCCAGATGACTGCATACAAGGAGCCATGATTGATCCATCAGCTGATACAGACACCCTCCATAAGGGTGTCACTGTGACGGATACCTGGTGTCGATAACATGGCCTCAAGCTGCATGACACAAGGTGTATAGTCATCCCCTTTGGATTACACCAATCACCCACTGACTATCACATAGGTGGTAAGGTGGTAGTCCCCTACATACATGTGATATTATACGGGATCTTAGTACACACGTGTATAGCACCCATTCCTTTGATAACCATATTGCCAATGTGGCGTGGATATCCTTCTACGTGGCCACCCTAATCTGTAATGGGTTTGTAGCTGGAACAAAGGCACCCATTGTACCTCTATACTCCTGACGTATGAAACACATTCAAGGGTACAGCACCCCTTTTGGGGTGTATCTTACAGAACAGCAACAGCTTTACATACCACAACATTAACACACCATGAGGATTATTGACCTCCGAAGGATGACGTATGCAGCACAACTACAGACACCACAACTGTACACATTTGCATACTGCATGCTCAGGGATGACCTCTGCTAAACATACAAGGCCCATGTCCACAACAATATTGATGGATATGCTCCACATAAGCAACATAATCAAAAGCCACTGACAGCAACATGCTCTGGGATATGTACCCAAACACAACAATGAGCAGCACGTGCTGGAGGGATACATTCCTGAAACAGACACTCACCATGCTTTTGAAAATGATTCCTATGTACATCAGGCAGGGACCCTCACTAGCACTCTTCATGAGATACCTCGATGGGCGGATGGGAGACAGACATGTACGCCAGGGATCACTGCAGTGGCTGTACTGTACACAGGTGCAGGTAACAAATGGCTCTGCTGTTCACAGACACAGGACACTACACTAGGGAGGTGCCGCCAGTGAAAACACTGTAGTTGGGCTTACAAATGGACTTGGCCAGACAGCATAGTACCTAACTATGAACCTGTGAAGCTATTACATGTCCTTCGTGCATGGATAATTGAGTAGCTCTTCCATTTCAATTAGCTATCATGCTGTTACACTGTCCTGTGACTACAAGCCATATGTATCCTGTTAGTGTGTATTGTACATGCCAATAGACATACCTTTTGCTTGCATGATATAACAGTTATGCTGTGTAAAATATCTGACATATCTACCTACAGTACTGTACATTACACATATTTTAAGCATTATCCCATAATGCAAAGCATACTTGCACAGCAGGACCACCTTAGGCATGTTATTCTCGTTATATGCCCATACACATGCCTACTGTGGCAGTATATCAACATATACTATCCCCTGTTATGGCACGTACTTGTTGAACAAACCCTACTACTGACGGTGGGTGGTGTGGAATTGTTGTGTTTAAAGCCCTCATGTAGCATCCCTTGTGGTGTATAAGATGTTTACCTTGTGGCCCACAGCAGGACACACAATTTCTACAAGTGTTACTATGCTCAACAAGACATCACTACATAATACCTTTTCCCACTTTATGCATTGCATACACTTTAATTAATACAGAACAGGCTCTACATACACTAACATACTGAGTGTTCTACATACCTTGTTAGCGTTCTGGGTCTTCGTAAATATCTGTCTTACACCTTTCCTGTTCAAACGGTTCTATGGTATGAGCATACGGTTTGAATGTATGGCAAGGTATCCTTATATACGTAGATACCTGTAACATGTAGTATTCTGCCACCAATTCGTGTTCCTGAGTAAATGATTACATGCACATCAGCTGTGCAGCTACTCCATTCGCCAATTACACGGCAACAGTGGGGTATAATTGAATACTCCACTTGGGCATTGGCCTTTTGCCCTACCTTCAAGGGAGACGGCCTGTATGTTTTTTGTTGTGAGGAATTGCAACTGCTATTTGGAGAGACACAGATATTTTGAATTCATGCCCCCGTGGATTGTGTGTGACGGCTAGAGTATGTGGTTCTACATGTAAGTGTACCTGTTATCTGAATCGTCTGATAAAGGACTATTGCAAACAAAACCTGTAACATCGCCGTCTGTTCCATTATACAACAGCTACGATTTCACATGGCGCCATTACAAGTGTGTCTCTCACAAGGTATGTTAACACTTCTGCAGATGTAATTGAGTGAGTGGATGTTTGTGATGTTATTACAGTCTGTATTGCAATTGTTTCGGGTGTGGGGGAGATGTAGGTGGGTGTACATAGCATATACAGGTTTGTGGGGACTGCATTTCTACATATTCCATATGTGTGTGTGGGCTCCTTCCCTAATTGAAGACCTGTCATTTAGTAGACTAAAACTATGGTTGTTGCAGGCTTATACATTGAGCCATTGTTAATTGGTTCCTATATAACATGCAGGTGAGTTTGATACTTCAATTACTATGGCTTATACATTGAGCCATTGTTAATTGGTTCCTATATAACATGCAGGTGAGTTTGATGCTTCAATTACTATGGAAATGCATTCATATGTAAGGAAATGTTACTAAATGACAGCTTTTTCGTGTATTTCTGTCACAGATATTTGCACTCATTGTAGTTGTGTTGGTGACTGAAGCTCTTTGGCTTGGGTTGCCACCTTTTCAAATGGCCATAGTGGGACATTTGCAGGACACACATCGGTGTTTACAGGCCGACACATACCCACGGTCGGATAGAACGTACTTTTATCCTAAATACATACTTATTCTTGTAGCACTTTAGCTACTTATCATGTTTCTTGTAACATTTACGTATTTTAGATACAGGAACAACTATTTAATGCAACTATTACATAATATATGGGACATGATTATGTCCTACAATCTCGGACATTTGCCCTTATTAATATTTGTTGTCAGGACACAACTGCCCAAGGAGGGGCTGTCCCTCTCAAAGTGGGACAGGTGGTAACCGTATGCCTACGGCCAGCTATGACCACACCTACCGTAGGGATCTACCTCCGAGTTAGCACTAACAGACACACGATGCAAACACACACACACACACATTACAGTCCCACGGAAATGCACACGGCACCCTCAACACACACTTACACAGACTACAGCAATCACAAACACACTTGAACACAGTACCTACCTGGACCGCAGCACCGGCAGTGATAACTAAATGTCCCTTAACATCATGATAATATTACTCTCAGTTCTAGTGTTCCGGTACTGTGGTCTTTCGGTCTTTAAGCCTCGTGATTCCGCGTGTCGGTATGTAAAACATTCGGTAGTTGGCAGTATCCTATTTATTTGTACCTCCATGGTTGTGTACATGTTGTTGACCTATCTATATATTTGCAGATATAGGTGAATCCGTATATATCAACATATATCTCTCTATCACCCTTTCTATCTCCATCATATATATATATATATATATATATATATATATATATATATATATATATATATAGAGAGAGAGAGAGAGCGAGTGAACACACCTTTCGTTGTGTAAATGGCGGTGTATACTGTTTTCTGAACTCCACATGTTTGTGTTTTAACCTGTCACAATACACACCTGCCGTTGGTACATCTAGGGTAGCTTAGTGTTAGGTGATTTTGTACATGATTGCGTGTTCTACTCCTGGCAGTGGTCATTTTACCTTTCAGAGCAGGCACTATTAGTACAGGGGTGAATAATGCTAGTTTCAACTGTTCTGGACATCGCTGACC
Organism: Protopterus annectens; assembly: GCF_019279795.1. NCBI lineage: Eukaryota > Metazoa > Chordata > Ceratodontiformes > Protopteridae > Protopterus > Protopterus annectens. Next base: position 874,532,053 of record NC_056725.1, on the reverse strand, counting down.
GTGATCTGCATGATATTCAGCAAAGCTTAGCCCTGTTTCGCACATATCAGTATAGTCATGTTTAAACGACGCTTACCAGCACTTGCCAACATATAAACCCACTAACATGTGCTAAACCTGATCTGATGCCCTGCATCCAACATCCATTATTTGTGCCTTCGGGATTACGTAATGGCCCTTGCAGGATGTGGAACCGGGAACATGCATGACAGTCAGTGCCTTTACCACTTGGGCATCTGAGATTTGTACACATGCTATGGAGTTTTGTATGTGGACTGTACTATGGCTGTTACTCCATACTGCAATCAAATGTGTAACTCAGTTAGTTTACATATAGATGAGACCTATTAATGGTATGTCCAAGTGATGTTTAGTGGATGTGCTCCAGCAGTGGGAATCTATGTCACAGTGAGCCACACACTACAATGTGCTACACCTTCACACAACCATAGGTGGAGCATGCTGGGGTGACAGATACCTGTCATGGGTACTCCCCATGCTTTGCCACTACATCCCTGATTACATTATATGGAGCCCCTCATTAACACACCAGGGAATCCATGCAGAGTGTGTGGGGAACAGTGATTACACACATGGATCCCACAATTGGCTCTGCTCCACTGAGGGACAGTTGGTTAATCGATGTGGTGGCAACAGCAGACACTGTTTGCCTCGGCTGATGAATGGCCTCTGACAAGTGGGCATGTACCTAGCGATGTACCTAGGAACCTAGGAACTAGGAACATATGCTGTTAAGTGCGTGTACTGTTCAGGTGTTGACTTTCCTTGTTCCAATAGCTGTTGTGTGTGCAATGGTTGAGGGCTGCCTATGTAGGATTCACACAGTAGGCCACCTATACATTACAATTTACAGGTGGTCGTGTGTGTGTGCCATCTAGTTTACTGTGTGTGCAGGTGGAGAGGTGTGTCAGTCCATAGGGGCCTACACTGTCAGTATATGTGCTATACGTTCCCTCTTTGCCAAGGCGTGGACATATTGGGCACGCCTCCATCTGCCTACTGGGGCTGGCACAGGGTGTTCATGGTCTGAATCCCTCTGTGCCTGTGATGGCCTTGGCAATTGCGGTGTGCTGTGAGGGCCTTCACCATTATGTCCCTGCTGCAGCTGTTTCCGCAGGATCATATTATGTAGCATGGCACATACTATGAAGATGTGGGCACACGTGCCTGCAGAGTACTGCAAGGCTCCACCAGATATGTCCAAGCACTGGAACCGTGATTTCAGCATCCCAAACACACGCTCTATGATGATTCTGGTTTGTGTGTGTGTTTCATTATGGCATTCTTGCATGGGTGTGTGTGCATATCTGATGGGAGTCATCATCCACAGCTCCAGAGCATAGCCAGCATCACCCAAAAGGTGGCCATATGGGATGTCCATCCTGACAAATACCTGATACAGCTGTGAGGCATGCTAGATGTGGGAGTTATGGTAGCTTCCTGGGCTGCCAGCACACACATCCATGATAATGCAATGGGCATTGCACACAACCTGGCAGTTGGAGTGGTATCCTTTGCGGTTTATGTAGCGATTACCATGCTCACTGGGTGGTGACTTGATATGTATGTGCATGCAGTCTATCGCACCCAGTACCTCTGGGTAGTGTGCCACATGGTGGAAGAGACGCATATTGCTGGCCAACTCCTCCTGAGCTCAGGGCAAGTATATATGCTCATTGGCATGTGGTAACATGGCATCCAGGAACTGGTGGAGTACTCTGGATGCTGATGCCTGTGAGATCCCCATTATAGCTCCAGTTGGCCTTTGAAAGGTACCTGTGGCTATTATTCTCAAGCTTACACATACCTTCGTGTCCACTGGGATGGGTTCCCATCTGTTGTTTCTGGATCTCAGGTGTGGCTGGCACAGCTCAACTATTTGCTGTAGGATGTCTTTGTCCACCCTGAAATGCTCTACTATGTCCAGATCATGTAGCCCCTGGTAGGTTACCCTTGGTCTGAACACTCTTTTCCTCCTCCGGGGCCTGCGGTGATTGTCCGCATCATCCTCCACAACACCTTCAGTCTCTAACACATGGTGATGAATCACAGCTATGGCAGCTCCCAACATGTACATTGTAAAAGTTCCCCGTCTGTTTACACCGATGGTGCAGTGTTTGGGAATACACAGGTGTGTGTGAGGTGCCTTCACACGTTATACTATTGTACTTTGAACACTGATGATGTCATAGGGTGTGTATGTACAATCGATGCTGCAGGGTATCTTGTGTGTTTTACCACAGGTACTGCTATTGTGGTGCCTCTGGTGTTGAATTACATTTAGCTGCCGTGGATTACCTCTTGCCCTTATCTTAACATTTCTTAACGTTTCCCCTCCCAATTTCTGGCATGCATCCAGCAGCCTGCTTTCTTTTGTACTTTCCAAAACCTGGCTTATCTTGCGAAATGTGTTCTATGGCCGATCTACTGCAGGTTTGCTTTGCTCTGCAGTAACAGTTCTCTTTTCTTTGCAATCTGAAACCTCCCCTATCCTGTTCTGCAGGTTGCTATGAGCAGACTTGTTAGCTGCCGTTGATTTCCCACTTTGAGTTAATAGGTGTTAATTGCTCAGTTGTACTCCAATTACCCTACTGCGGCATTTCCTTATTTTCTTCCCCTAATCTTCCTGTTTGAGCTGTGGTGCGCAGTGTGTGTGTCCGCTTACCGGGTTTCAGGCACGTTTTCATCCACGTACACATGCGCTTTCGGGCACCATGTGTGCTCTCAGCTAAACAATGCTATACCTACATCCCCACCCCTATCCTGTGGCTTTGCTTATCAATGGGCAGCCCAGATTTGCATTGTTCCAATGTGCTTACAGCTACGGTGGCACACCCCACTGCTGATGTCATGTATACCTCCAAACCACTCCTCGGTGTTGTAGCGCTGAGTCGTATGGTACATCCTTAGTCCGGTGGGACGTTTGTGATTCACTATTACTTGCCTCATTTGCATAGCATTGACTATTAATTCATAGTTACCGCGCCGAACACTATCACAGAACCTTAGCAACCCTTGCAGCTTGGTTGTGGTGTACCATGCATACCATTGACTATTATGGTGAAATCATGATTTGTATTACATTGCAATTTTATGACATTTGTATATATTTTCCTTGTGTTCCCATTTGCGCACACATACCCTGTGGTTGTACTTTGCGTTACTGTGGACATGACATTAAATGTTGTTTTTTAGGTGTTGTGCATCTTTTCTTATGCCATTGGCTGTATATTTAGCCACTGGCATATGTTAACTTTGTAATACATGAGTCTGGTCCGCTTTCATAGCTCTGATGTTCTGTTTGGCAAAATGTAAACCGTTTTTTTTTTTTTTTTGGTTTACATTTCTGTAGGCTTACGCTATGCCTGCACCACTTCATGAATCGCTATGTACCTTCATTTGCATGGTGCAGTACTGCGCATGTGGTGATTAGCATACTTGAGCTGAGGGCTGCGCAGATCTGGCGTACGCTGGTAGTGCACATGGACTTATCGTACCTGAATTGCTTGGCGACCATATTTGGCATTATACCGCCTACGCTATGCCTGCGCCTGGCGCAAGCTTCATGAATCTCGGGGGTGATTAAAATCACCTCTAAATGAAATTAAAGTTACAAAAACTAAACAGTCAATAAAGAAGAATGAAAGCTATGATCTATTTTACTAATTTAGTTAATAGTTACTAGTCATGTGACCAATACTGTATTAATGTGACGGCTGACTTTGCAAGGACTGTGAAAGTGTTTCAATTCGAGCGAGAACGGTAGTTGACAAACATACTCGTAAGACATTTTCACGTGCCTGTAAACACCCTCTGTGTTTTATTTTGATCTGTGTCATTGCTGAGAATGCCTTCGCACACAGGTAAGTAGTGCTGAAGGGAAGCAGTATTCTAACAGCCTTACTACCTATCAACGTTTATTCCTTTTCAACCATAATCCAGAACTCTACTAAATTAATTTCCAGGAACTTCAATTGCAATGTACTGTCAGCTGCAATGTCAATAAGCTGTTCCTTTTCCAGTAATTGTAAGCCAGACATATCAACTTGGATATGGAATGGGTTTCTTATCCAATCTTTGTCAGAAAGATTTAGACTTGGAAAGTAGTATAGCAGCTTGTCATCTAACTGTGATAAATGTTCAATAACTATGTTGTGTAACACAATTACACCAGGATCAACTTCAACAGCATGACGAAACATAGCTACTGAATTAATTGATTCTATTTCATGTGACCGCATTCGAGGTTTCTGACGAAAAGCGCACAGTTTGTCAGTAACAGTATATTTGATTTGTTGCCCTGCATCAGTGGTGGCTGGTGACTTTAAATCAAAGGGGGGCTGCAGAAGACAGCTGAATGGGTGGGGTCAATGGAAAGGGGTGCGGCCAACTAGAAAGGGGAGGAGCTATGCTCAAAACCACAAAAACGAAATATACTGCCCTGGGTGCCATACCGTCATTATGAGAGTCCAATCAAGACAAAATGAAGTGTAGAAGAATAAAAATATTTCAGTGCATTGGCTGCATGACAGCTTAATATCTAGATGGAAACAAAAAAGGTTGTGAGGCATGAAAAAATAAATTACTTTTTTTTTAAATACATTAATGGAATGCCAGTCAAAATCAATGATAAGAAAAACAAGCAGCACTCAACTCAAACCACTTCTTGCACTGCAGTTCTAATTATAATTTATATTCAGCTTTATTAAAGTACCAAGTAGCATGCTGAAAGTAGAAATCTCTGATGCCCTCACTTGTAAAAATGTTCCTTATCCAAAAAAAGACCTGCTGCTTGAGATCTACTTGTTTCATGGGGAAAACATGATCAAAGTAAAAAATGAAAAGCAAACAAGAAATAAGCTCAAGATACATTGCTTAAAAGGATTAATGTACAGGTTATGGACAACATGATTGGCATTCTGTTTACGAGTAAAGCCTGCAGAGATGACTGGAAGTCTCCAAGTGTAATGAGACTCTTAAAATAATGTAATCCTGTTCTTTATTACAAATACTGGCATATGCAATTCAATACCAAAGGCTTATACATTATCTAGTTAAGTATTCTCTACATGGCAACAGAAAGGCTTTCAATGTTGGCAATTCTTTAACAGTATGCTTATTAAAGCTTACTTGCATCTTGCAATCTCAGCCAAGCTTACCTGATGGTCAATTGCTACTTAAACACAGAGCAACAGGCACTTTGAGTAATAAGCATAAATCAACAGTAGAAAAAATATGACAGAAACCAGACCATTCTGTAAAAATCAAGGACAGATGAAAAGCCACTCTAGTACTTGTGTCTACCTTGGATGGGGGGGGATACTCTGCACATTTACACTGCATAACTACTCCTTGCCTTGCTTAGTCACATCCAGAGTCACTACATGGGGGAGTGGGGTGCAACAAGTATGTCACAGTTTGAAATGTCTCTGGCTGACTTGTGATGGCCCTGACACATTTGTCATACCTCTCAACCTCAGAGCAAGAAATCTGGACAAAGTCATATAAAGAAATGGGACAAAGGCCCAAAAATAAGGACAATTTTAAAAATATTGCTCTTATAAACTTAGAAAGATAATAGAGGTCTTGCATTAGTATGAATTTTCTGAATGGTATGAAATCTGAAACTCAAATGTCTATCATTATTTTCTAACTTCAGTCTTTAATGATTTGTCACTAATTTGCCAAAAAACACAATTTTATGAAAAATGGGCCAAAAATGTGATGTAAAAATATAAAATAGCAACACAATACAGCTGGGAACCTGTCAAAGAAGGGACACTTTAATATTAGTACCGCTAACTTGAGCAGCTGACAAAATAAAATAATCTACATGCATTTCTGAAATAAAATTAATCTAATGGATTATTACAGTTATTTCTTAATTATAAACCCTCCATGTTTTCTTCCAAAATTGCTATTTTGCGGAGGGATCATTAGGGGAAGAGCAACATTTTGAGCCAAAATCAGGGACAGTTGAGAGGTTTGGCTATGCCTAATTCTATAAAGCAATTTATTTGCATGTACCTCTCAACCTGTTAATGCAATAAATCAGGACAAGGTCAAATATATTGGGGGAACATATAAACAGTACTAAAAATTGCTCTTGTATAAACTTAAGACAGTTGATAGAACAGGTCTTACTTTAGCATGCATTTTTCTGAAGGTTATGAAGTCTAAAACTCAGTGTGTCATTAGTGACTCAATTCCTAAATGATTTGCCAGAAAGCCACAAATTTTATGAGGAACAAACCAAAAATAAGAAGCAAAAAATCTATTCATTCTTTGGAAATCTGGACAGTTGGGAGGTATGGTTCAGCTGGGACTGCCTAAGTTTGCCACCCTTCCCCCTCACAAAACCATGGTTGAATGGAGCCTCCCCCCCTGCAGCCATTCCAATGATCCATTACTTGGCTGTTTCACTCCATTTACCATAAACACTAATGTGCATACTGATTTACTTCTATGATGATTTGAACTTAATTTGAAAGTTTTATTTTGCATTTTACAGCACAAACACTAAGACATCTGCTAAACAAACTTGGCATTAAAACTTCTCTGCCATTGAAACTCACATTCATTGAAACAACATTGAAACCCACATTCAAAGAAAATACACCCGTGGCAGATAAAGATTAATTCTGGGCTGTTTTCAAATCATAGGCCCCTTGCATATGAAACATACATGTGCTCTTTGATACACCTTCCTATTGCTTTGAACATTTTTCCAGTAAACAATGAAACAAAACGCATGCACCAATGACAAAACTGCCCAATTCAGAACATTTCCATCATAAAAGTCTACTCAAACTTTTACAGTCCACTATTATCAGTAAATATGCACAATTCTACAGTCCACCATTATCAGTAAATATGCACAATCTCTGAAGTAGTAAAAAAGTCATCTAAATAATTCTGCGTTAAATAAATCTGTAATGAAAAGGTTGCTGCTAATCACCTTTATATTTCATGGTTTCATCGAAAAAGAAAGTGTCTGATGCCCCTGAGGAATAAGTTGCCTAAATTACATTAAAAATAAGCTAGTAATATTGCAATAGGAAATGGATGGCAAACTGATAACAGGCTCATAGTTAGTATCTTAACTTTCAGTATGGCAGCATTCACCCCTTATGGGAGTAGAATCAACAACCTTCTGCATCAAAAGCAAGTACACAACCTGTTGTGCTATTAGCAATGTGAGCTGACTTAGCATAATCAGCACTAAACTTCTCTTCCCCTGCAGCTCAGCTCTCAGCTCCTTGTAAAATCTACTCAATACTCAGCTGCATCTCAACTTCGCAGCACAAGAAATCTGGAAAAATCCAAATTAATTGGGGTGGGTCAAAAGGGCAAACACCAGGGACACATTAAACATTGCTTGTATAATCTTGGAAAGCTGCTAGAATAAAATGCTGTGTTACCACCATACATTTTACTGCCAAGGTCCCTGTGCAAAAGAGTCAGAACAACATACCACTATGCCAAATCACCTGCTTTGTGAAAGAAAAATGCTGTGTTACCACTGTACATTTTACTGCCAAGGTCCCTGTGCAAAACTGTCAAGAGCAACATACCACTATGCCAAATCAGCTGCTTTGTGAAAGAGAAGAAGACTGAAACTTAAATGGCTATCATTTAATTAATTCAGTTCTCACCATAGCTGTCAACCTCTTAGCACAAAACATCTGGACAAACCCGGTAATGAGGGAATACAGCCCTCAAACATATTCAGTGAATTCAGTTTTTGCCATAGCTGTCAACCTTAGCACAAAAAACCTGGACAAAGCCAATAACAGGGTATGACAGTCCCAAAAATAAGGACAAATTTCAAATAGTCATCTTATAAACTTAAAAAATTGCTATAATAAAAGGTTGTGTTACTATATATTTATTGCTAGAATAAAAAAAATATTTTACTATGTATTTCCTGAAGAATATGAAGTCTGAAATTCAAATGCCTGTCAATTTTACTTCTGATGGAACAAAAACAATTTTCAGCAGAGGCCCAGGGAGAAATACTATAGACACATGTTTTTGTAAAATGGCAGGATACCAGAGCAAATCCACACAAACACAGGGATAAGATGCAGACTCCACACAGAAGGCACCCCAGCCAAGAATCAAACCAGAAAACCTATAGCTGTGAGGCAACAATACTGATACTGCACCATCAAATATGTAAGGAATTAAACATTCAGAAACGTGAAGTCTGAAATTCAAATGCCTGTCAATTTTATATAACATTTGTTAATCAGGACAATCTGACTTGGAACAAATAAACAATTTTCAGCACAGGCCCAGGAAGAAATAATGCAGACATGTCTTTGTAACATGGGAGGATACAAAAGCAAACCCACACAAACACAGGGAGAAGATACATACCACCCACAAAGAAAGCACCCCAGCCAAGAATCAAACCTGAGAACCTGCAGCTGTGAGGCAACAATGCTACCACTACACCATCAAATATTAAGCATTGCAATATTTACAAACCACAGATATTATGAGGAACAGATCAGATCAAATATGAGGAAAAAATCTGCAATTTTTTTTTACAAATGGTGGTGGGTAGGGAATTCAGGTCTTTAACACCTGCATACAAGGTACAGGGTTCAAGTCTGAGGTATTCCCTACCACACCACCATGAGTCTAACCACCAGTATATTGCACCTGGGGCATTTTCACACACACACACACACACACACACACGAAATGAAACATCTGCACTGTAAACTTCACATCCATAACTGTACAACGTACAGCTCTGCAAATGGTGGAACCTTTGATAGTTAGTCTCTCCATTAGGTTAAATAAGACATACAGACAGATACACGCAAACCTTATATATCTATCAAACACCAGCAACCAGCTTCTACAAACCGACCCAGCGTTACAGAATGATATGAAGACAGCTGTCATTCGACTTTGGCTCAGTCAACTTTTAAGTTAAGCTATTCACGCCTAGTAGCTGGCCCAGGTTCAAATACCATAGCAGAGATACGGGGGGGGGGGTAGTTTCAAAATATCTAACGTATAACATCTACAACATGAGAAAAGACTGCCCCTTAAAACACTGAAATACCAGACTGAGGAAGCACGGCTAAGCTATCTGTACTTCCACCACCAGGAGGAAAGCATTAAGTAATTAAATCAGTAAACAGTGAATGCTAACAATGAAAAAGCAGCTAGAAAGGGCTTCCAATACCTCTCCGGGACAGGAGACCACTATGCATTCCTCTATACTACATATATTTTAGCCCTCATCTTCTCACAGCACAATGTCTTCCCAAAGTAGTTCATGCCATTCCTTACCAGCCTTGCAGGGATCCTTATAGTCAATAGGTCCTCGAAGAACTCCTGACGTCCTTGAAGAACTCCTGCTCCAGGTAGTTTTTGAGTTTGACCTTCCCTTGTGTTTGACTCAGTCATGAATGATGAATCATTCAGTCCATAACTGTTTGATTGATTCTTGCTCTTTTCCCAGCACATAAAGCCCAGGAAGAGAGCGACAACCAATCAGCAGCATTTAGCCCAAGCACGTCATGTACGTGCCTGCGGACGTCGCAGTCCGAACCCCTTCCAATTCTATGTGGTTTGGAACTGCATAGACTGCTGGGCATCACCCCGATGCCTTAATTACTTCACCGGGCTGCAACAAAAACAAAACAAAAAAGTCTTTTATTAAAACCGCCGCAACCCGAGGCGGTTAAAGTGCGCATGCACGTACTTGCTGAGTCACCGACTCGGAGACACAAAGTAAAAAAAAAAAACATAAATACTGTCACTACTAGTACACAAAAAACAAAAGGTACTTTTTCTTTTTTTTGCTGAGGGGACTGCAGTCCGATGCCACGAGCCGCCCCTGCCCTGCATACTCAAATTCAGTGCAGTTAACAAGTCAAAAATGTCAACTAGGTATGCTAATTTGCTGCACCAGGTGGAATCACTCAATAATTGAACAAAGTCCTGTTTGACTTGTTGATTTAGGAAGAACACGCGTAGTTCATCTCTCAGCTCATACACCCTCGACAGAACTTTTCCTTTGGATAGCCATCTTACATCTGTGTGCATGAAAAGTGTATAATGGTCTGCTCCCATGTCCTTGCGTAACATCTCAAAAACTCTGCACTTGACTGGTCGAACTTTGATGAAGTTAACCATTTTAATCACATCATCTAAGACTGACTGAAGGTTGGTACCCATTGTCTTACTTACAAGTGCCTCCCTGTGAATGAAGCAATGAGTTGTGACAATGTTTGGATTTTCGCGTTTTGCCATACTTGCAAAACCACGCACATTTCCTGTCATCGATGGAGCTCCATCCATGCACACAGCCACACACCATTCCCACAGCAAACTATTCTGGACAAAAAACTGACACACATTTGAAAATATCCTCTCCTTTTGTTTCTATCAGTTATCTACAAAACAAGAATTGCTCTAACATTTTTGTTCCATTTGAAAACCTCATGAAGGCCATTAACTGCGCTTTTCTGCTTACATCAGTATATTCATCTATCTGTAGAGCAAATCGTTTGCAAGTCTGAAGCAAATTGCACACACTGCTGCTGATATCCTATGACATCATTTTGATCCGCCTGGCAACCGTGTTATTTGATGATGGCATCTTACATATAACTTTTTCTGCATCTTCTCCAAGCATTGTTTTCACCATAACTCTGCATGCAGGCATAATCAAAGACTGCACAATATTGTGTGGTTTCATTCTTTAGGCAACTAGCTCTGCAAGCTGAAAGCTAGCTGCGCTTTGTCTGTAACCGAAAGATGCTTAGTAAAAAAATGCACTTGCTTCTGCTGCCCATCTAATAAACGTTTAAAATATGTCTCATTTTTCCCTATGTAAGTCTTGTGCTTTGTGTGTAGATGGCGTTGCATCTTGCTTCGTTTGCAAGAATGTCCCCGCGTATTACACATAATGGTTGTGGAATGCCCTGCTTCTCAACACATGTAAATCCATAAGTTAAGTAACTGTCTTGGTAACGTCGAGTGACTTTGCTTTTACCAACAGTGCCTCTGTTATGCGTATCTTCATCTAGGCATATTTCACTGTTAGCAACCGTGCTTTTTCTTTTACGACTTTCGTTTGCGTTTGCCATTTATAGTTACAAAGAATAAAAAATACAGTTCAGATTAACTTTAAATTCTATGAAAACTATGCTTAAACAACAATAAAGTCACATTTTAGCAGTACATGTGAACTACTACATCCACAAATTGAATGATGTCATGCCACAGAAGGTAAAGCCTCGCAGCCACGGAAGAAATGTAGCTCCGCTCAATTATTGAAATTGTCATGGAGCGCCGCCGCCACACAGAACTGATGAAGTGGGATCATTTTGTTTAGAAACTAATGATATTTCCACATCGTTTCATGTTTTATTTCATTAGGAATATAAGGTTATACTATTTTAACTTATAATTAATTTTAATGCAACACCGTTATAATTTTACAATTTTTTGACTTTTTGCCATGGCACACTTCTACCGTAGCCGTGGCACAGTTGTGTGCCGTGGCACATAAGTTGGGAAGCACTGTTCCAGACTGTTACCTCCAACAAGCCACACCCACATTAGCATAGTGCTGTCTGTTCACTCCCATACACTGCTAACCAAACCACGTCCCCTTTCACAGTGCTGCTCCCTGAATATACCAAGATGGTAATTACTTGCGCGATGAAGTAGTGTGAACATTTCATTCCAAAAGTGCATATTTGTAGGTTGAAACCAACCATTTAAATTTCTCCAGACTTAATCCCGGTGGAGCTGTACCCAAATGCTTAATCGTGATAGTATTTTAATAGTGTAGCATATCCCCCAGATATCTAACAAAAAAATATTCACATGACTGGCTTTTGGTAGCAGTGCTACTGTGTAACAAGCCACAGTGATACAATTCAACAAGCCTCTGTACCACGACAAGGTGCTGCAGACAATAGAATCTGCAAAGAATTAGCACACAGCTGATCAAAAGTCCCACGTATCAAGGATAATGTCAGAAAATTGACTAAAAACATGAACGATCTGTTCCACTAAAGCAGCCCATGCATATAGGTTAGTATCTGGAGCAAAGGACAATTATAAATCCTTTAACAATGTTAGGAAACTAAGAAATATCCAACATTGCTCTGAACTTCTTCATAACAGCATAACCTTCTCTGATCCAGTAGACATTGCTAGTATACTAGCAAAGACATTCAGAGTGAATTTTACCCAGAGATGACTTATCTTTGATTCTCTCAGACCTCCCAACCATAACAAAAGAACATATGCTGAACGAACTCTCCAAGACTAAAAATGCTTCCTTAATGGAACCTGCTTGTTTAATAAACTCCATTAAACAAGCCCTGGCAGAGCTTCTTAAACTGTTTAACCTGACTTGCCTCTGAGGTTTGACACACAACAGCAGTGGTGCCACTTCATCAGGGTGCCCCCCCCCCCACTAATCCCAGGAATTATAGGACCATCACGCCGACAAGTTTTATTTGCAAAGCCATGGAACATATTATAACTGACCTGGTAAACTATGATATTAAAAATCTTAGCACAGGCTAGACCTATTTCAGATTGGCTTCTTCAAGGGTAAATCCTGTCTAATGAATCTTGTGAACTTCTGGGAAACACCTATAGTGGGGTGATCAGTGCCATGTTTACTGCACCATTAGAATTCCAGTGGTTCTTGACCCACTATATTTCAGTAAGACAAACAGCTCAGCTAGCAGTAGACCCAGAGCCCTGAGTCTTCATCAGCAGATAAACAGAATATGATGCACAGAAAGAGATTCATCACCCAGCGACTCCACCTTCTATGGAATAAAGATCCTCTACAGGTTAAACGGTTTGATTCTATTTATTCTTTCATATTAATACTGCATAACTGGATGGATACTCTCAAATTATTCATGGGATTACATGATCGATCGCTCTATCCTTTTCTAAGGATGAAAACACTGAGGTAGATATTAGACTAAAACAGCCTTGAAACTCCTCTGTATATTATTGACAGCCACTGTCATTATTTCTTATCAATTTAAACCTTTTTTCTCTGCAAGTTTACTTTATGCAGTGCAACAAATGTAATACTAACATAGTTTACCGTAATGCCATTTTATGACTAAAAAAATGTCTGTCAACCAGTGTAATTCCCCAGTTATCAGACTGACATAAATAAATACATGCATAAAAAAAATGAAAAAGCCCATGGCTGTTTTTGACCTCATACAGTAAAACTATGACTTCTGATTTTGTTCTACTGTACTTTAATAAATTCTTCCTGCAAATATTATTTATCAATAATGCTTTGTGATTTAGAGCTTGATTATTGTTCAATGAATATGGACTTTGCTGGTGTTTTTTCATATTACGCCCAAGCATCTGCCAGATCCAGCTGTCTACTGAAACTTTGACCCTCATAAAAATGAGTACTGACATGCCAAGAATTAATGAAAATACAGGAGAAGAGATAATATTGAACATCTCTCTTCTAAACTTTCTTTTTGCAGAATGTCCAAGTCCCCCTTCACCCCTCGAACTTAGATATACTGGAAATCACCATACCTTGGAGAAAAGGGAATATTCTGAGAAATGTCCATTTCAGATTTATATATATTAAGATGATTTTTTCAGACATTCAGTCTCAGCATTACAGGAAGCCGCGGTGGTGCAGCTGTAGCGTTGTCGCCTCACAGCAAGAGGCTCTTCCATTCGAGTCTGCATGTCCTCCCCGCGGTCAAGTGGTGTTCGAAAGACATGCGTTAATGGGTGTGCCTTCGTTGAAGGTTGGGCATCGGGCTGGCACCTCAGCACTGTAAAAATCTACTGCCAATCATTAGCGGACCAGAGTTCCACTGTGTCGATCCCTAACTAGGAAAAGCCGAAAGAAGAAGAAGAAGTCTCAGCACTACAGGGCTTGCTAAAGTGGATGCCAGCATTTTAAACAGTAACTGCCTGATCCTGCTTATGCACTATGCTGTATGTATGTGTGTGCGCACGCGCGCGCGTGTGTGTGTGTGTGTGTATAAATGTATATATAGTGTGTACACACACACACACATATATATATATATATATATATATATGTATATGTACACACAAACATAGACACATAGACATACATATAACATGTAGTTGTTAATTGTTACCTACACCATTAAAATGATGTGTTGCAGATCTTTTACTCAGCTCTTGAGAAATGTACAGTTTTAAAATTGGCAGACATTTTTGAACAACATATAAATATTCTGATACTAGCAGCTGCAGCAGCGGCTCATTAATTGCTAATCACTAATTATTGTAGGTTTCTGCCAGCTTAATACCAACTCTTACATTGTCAGCAAGACTGCATGCATTAGGCTTATCACTTAAATAGGTGAACCTACAATTACATCTTTTTATACGTTATGCAGTCTAATAATGCTTGAAAATAACATGTCAAATGTTTAAAACGGAACTTTTAATGAAAGATAAAAATAAACAGTTTGTTCTAAGTCTGCTTTTTTACATAAAGTTTGTAAGCGGATCATTAACTAGACACGCTTTTCATACCTGCAAAGATTTTTCTGAAAGCAGCAATGTATTAATAATAAAGAAAACAAAAATCACTCCGTACAACTTTACACACTTCATAACATTAAAAAACTATCTCACTCAGACTATCATTTATTCATTTTAAGTTATTTGTTATGAACTTTATTCTGAAACTTGCACTTTCTAGTAGATCTAAACATCCTGTTCATTTGAATCACTAATTTTTTCTTTAAACTTTTTTCTTTAAATGTGACATCAGAAGATGACAATGTACATTTCACTTAACCTCTGAGTAGCACGTAAACTTTTCAGCACAGTGTAAGACATTCTTGCAATGAACTACAAAACACAGAACACACAGAAACACTTGGCTAATAAAGCAATTCCGTTCCTGCAGATGGTTTCAGTTCAAAGAAATCGTTAAGTTTAGTAAACTACTGAGATTCATTCTCCCCGTCATAATAAGCTCAAGAATGCTCTTACAGGACATGACACCCTGACCTACTCACATTTTGCTTGTGTCCCACTAAATTTCGGAAAAAACATAAGTGTAACTTCTAAGAAAGTGTATAAAAACTGTTCTAAAAAGCCATTAGCTTTGAAAGGCTGTAGTTTCGTTATGCATCTGGTACCGCCCCACAATCAACTGCAGAACGATAAGCTCTTGAACATTTGTGGAAGACAGCAGAGTGAAATGTGATTATGTGCTGCTTCTGCAAAATAAATGCGTACAGCAACAGGAGTCAGGGAAATAATTTCAGGAGCTGCACGGCAGTGTTTTTATTCCATGCAGCAACTTAGAAGGTTTGTGCTTTATGCATAATTGTGTATGTGTCGAGGAGGCATTAAACTACATGAGGGCAGTCTTTGGATGACAACAATGAAAAAAAAAACAACAAAGGGCATCATAACTGAAAGATGGACTTACTGATATGTTTGCTGCAGTATTTATGGGATTAAAAAGAGCTTTAGAGATGGCTTGCAGTATCAGAGTTTGAAGCATGTGAATTATGACAATAATTAATATTAAAAATAACACAAATGCTACTAAAATTGCTACTAAAATGTGTAAGAGATTCATAGGTTCATAGGTAGGTACTAGGCTATTGGCTCTAGGGTCTATATAAGCCTAGCCAAACAGTACCCTGGCTTTTGCCACCCAAGAAAATTATTTTCCTGTGCCCCTGTCAACCAGAGCCACAGAAGTGATCCCAGGGGGTGAATTTTCTATCTCCCATCCAATCATCAAAATTTTTCTTGGAGAGTGCTAATGAGGAGGCTTGTTTGATATAGATAAGTAGTTTGTTCCAGAGTATGGGTAGTCTCTGGGACAGGAATCTATCCCTCCAGCATGTTCTGTTTATTGTGGTGACAAGGTTTAGGTCCCTAGAGCGTGTAGCTCGGAGGGATTGGGATTTCTTTACGTGGAGCATGTCTAACAGCTCTGGGTTTGACATAGCTTTGTATGTTAGGCAGAGATTGCATCTGAGCAGGCAATATGCGACAAAGTAAATCTGGAGTTTTTTGAGACGGTCTGCGTAGGGCATCTGTTTTAGGCCGGTAATCCTCTTTGTGAGGTATTTCAGACATGAAATAGGGGAGAAATACATAATTAGAAACAGAAAATGTGTGCAGAACTCTGTAGTTGTCTTTTAAGTGAAGGGTATTGTCATCACAATGCTCTGACAGACCTGTGTGTATGCATGCCTGCATGCGACACACCCCTAACACTTAGTTTAATAAAAGACGTAGGAGAAAGTACTTTAACACCTATTGGTAGAAGTTTAATAAGGTTTTTAAAGTAACTTTCAGTTACAGTTTACATGCTTAAGAGGTGTTTTTGGCAGTAATGCAGCCCTTGACTTTCTGAAGAATTAGCCATAGGAGTTACTGAAAGGAAAGGAACTGATCAGAAGTAATGACTGAAAAAAAAACTGCCTTATGAGTAAATCAGCACCAGCCAGTACAAAGTGCACAGAACATATTAATTCTATTCATATTAAAAGGCTTGTGGTGCTGAACCATATTCTTCATATAACAATGAGATTGTTGATGTCGCTCTTCATTCCCTTGCAGAATACTGGGCAAAAGATGAAAGGAAAACAGCATCAAAGAACCATGAGGCTGGCTGAATTTCATACCTTTCCCCCCACCTTCTGGACTGTGCTAATTGAGCAGTTCTCATCCATTAACAAATAAATGCTAAGCATGCAAAAGCTTGATGAGCTACAAATTACTATGCAGTCTCAATCACAGCTTTGGCTTGTACTATTTTATTTTATTTCCTATCTTTTAGTTTTAATTTTGGAAACAGGACAGAGCCCCTTTAATGTATAGTGGTTCCTACCATATTTTCTAGATTCTAAGTTTCTACTGATGTAATACCAAGTACACTTTACAGTAAAGCTCTTTTGACTTGTTTGATAAAAAAATAAAACTGCTGGATTATAAAGCAGTGTTACAGTGGCTTTCTTAGATTAGTAAAAAAAAAAGAAATACCTACTGGGAGGAAAAGAAGGTAGTTGTTTCTCTGAGCTGAAAGGAAACTCCTGGTAGTGTCTATATGGCGGTCTGTGAAATCTTGGAGTGCGGAAAATAAAACAGAGGATGCAGTAGCAG
This sequence comes from Protopterus annectens, assembly GCF_019279795.1. Taxonomy (NCBI): domain Eukaryota; kingdom Metazoa; phylum Chordata; order Ceratodontiformes; family Protopteridae; genus Protopterus; species Protopterus annectens. The sequence goes on along the minus strand of NC_056725.1, from coordinate 874,514,869 downwards.
GTAAAATCTTCAATTCTTTGCAGAAAGAAAAGAAATACCTGCTGCTGGACCCTCTTTTTATTAGGGGGAAACAAAAGAAATTTAGTTTGGGGGTGGCAGTGTTATGCAAGTGGTGGCTTGGATTCCAAGAATCCGATTGGTTGCCACCACTTGCTTTATCACAAACTTTTAAACTGGATTTTCTGCAAGAACTTTAATGTAATCTTAGTGTAAAAACACACTGAATCATAACTATATAAGTTAAATTACACATTCAGTTACGATTTCAGCGTGTTTTACATTAAGGTGAACTAAAAATCTGCAGTACACTTTTTCTCATTTGTGGAAGGCACTCGAGGGTGACTGCTTGTAATTTTTATCTTCTCATGGTGTGCTCGGGTTTAAGCACACAGGCGCCATGAGAAGGTACTCTGGGTTAGAGTTAAATTGGGTAAATGGTGGACAATCTAATGCGCCCAACAATCTACCTGCCTGGCATTCCTTCTTAATCAATGCTTTCAGAACATCCTCCCTCCCCCATACTGAATTCAAATTTTTACCCACCTTACCATCACCCACCAAAGTAGACAATCGAAAAGACCCTCTAACCCACCCACCAATTCCCCAGTCACTGCTGGTAGCGGATACTGTACCAGCAACTCCTTCAAGACCTGTACCTTAATAGGTGAATGGGTCACCTGGGTGCCCCCTAGTTCCTCAAAAGGACCCTCCCCTTTTGCCATGAAAATTGCCCCTGCCACTTGCCCCTTTTAGTCCCATGGGAGGCCCACTACATCCTCTCTGACCCGGAAAGTAAAATGCCTGGCCCTCAAACTGACTGTCACCTCTACCACATTGTGTCACTGAATGTGTACCCATGCACTTGAAACAAGCATGGGGGAATCTGCAGCCTGCCCATGAACATTTTCCCATATTAAAAGCCCAACAAACCCCAACACCCCCTTCTGCTGGCCTGCTCACTCTATTACTCATCTCAAAGCTGCCGACAACCAAATATCAGGATGTCTAACTTCCCAATGCATGGATTTTTCAACAGCTTTCCTTTTAGGAACTTCTGATTGTACCAAAGCCACATGTTATCCTGTCATAACCTTTGTGCCTCCCATATAGTCAAAAAATATGCTAGGAACAGAAGAGCCAAAGAAATGACCCTCTCCAACAACACTACCATATAATATATAAAGCCCAAGACACAATTTTCCTATGTCCTCTGCCAAAACTTATCCACATGCCTGTGACCTAATACTGCCAATGTTGCCAAAAGGTCTTTCCCATTTGCCATCTCAGTTTCCATCAAATGCTGTACCCCATCTGCATCAATCAACTCAAAAATATCCACAAACTCCCCTTTCCAAATTTTCTCCTTCACCGCAGGCGATATATGAGGAGTTAAAAGGATTGACGTGCCCTCCTGCCCTAACCTCTGTGTCACTAACCAGTCCCCTGGTCACCTCCCAAAGTCTGACCTTACCTCATCTAAACAAGGGTCCCCATTCTCTTCCAACATCGAAAGGGTACTATCAAAACTGAAATCATGCCCCACTAATGCCTGCAAACCTGCACCCACTGCAGTGCCTACATCTACACCCTGTGAGACCCTGGACCCTCTGTTAACTCTGCTTTGCATACCCCACCTTTACCCCACCTAACCCCAAACAATCACTTCCCACTACTCGTCCTTCCACCTCCACCCCAGCAGAGTCTAACAAATCATTACCTGTTGAGGCTGAAGGTGTTGCCACTGGTATCTCAACCTCTGTCATCCTCTCTTCAACAGTCCTCATCTGTCCTAATCTCTTGGCTTTAGATGATTTTGCAGTGGAGGCCGTCTGGTGCCTCTTCCTAGTCTTTGGACCCTGCATGGCAGTTGCTGCAACCTCATCCGGCATCTCCCGAAACAAATCCTCTGCTTGTGCCACGATACTCGTCCACTTCTGCCCCATCACACGTGCCTCTGCCATGGTCTCCAATTCACTACCTGAAAAAAAAAATAGACAATTGTTAAGTACAAAAGAAAAAAATAGGTTAAATAATACACATTCTTGAAGATTTTGTGCTACACAACACTAGATTTGAACCCAGGACTGAGTGTGGAAATATGTAGTGTGTACAAGGCATTTAACACACTGAGCTACTGAGTTACTCTAGTATATTTGAGTTTAAAGGCTATAAACATTGCAAAAGTGACTACTGTACTTGGTGGTTACTAGAAGCCTATTAAAATACATGGCCCTAGAATGCTAATCCTGGCACTCCACACAGAACCCCCCCCCCCCACCCACAATAGCTGCACCAAGCTGAAAGCATAAGCCTGCCTAACCCCAGCCTTGAACTGGGCTTCTGCTTCAACCTTTATTTAACATTTTACGTATTTCTTTATGTTTTTTTTTTTTTTTTACTTAACTAAACACCACAGGCATAACAGTGTATACACGCACTCCCACTGAGCCGGCAGAGAACCTATGAGCTGCTGCCTTGCTGCCCACACCACAAACACTTACCAGGGACAAATGAGATGACTAAGTGCAACTCCCCAATGACCACACCACTCACCGACCGACCCACAACCCACCTAAATTATTAACTCCACTTTTTTTTAATTTATTTTATATATATATATATATATATATATATATATATATTTTTTTTTTTTTAATCACCACCAGCATTACCGCACATGCATGCAATCTCTCTGGGCAGGCAGAGAGCCACCGAACAGCTGCCATATACCACAAATACCACCAGGGATAAACGAGACAAACTGCAACTCCCCAACGACCACCACCACTCACTGACGGACCCAAAACCCCACTTAAATTAATGATTAATTTTTGAATTTAAACATTTTTTTTTAATTTAATATGGCCACTGGCACACCACGCATGTGCGGACAGCCGTTAATGGCCCGCAAAAAGCTTGCAAAACACCACTATCACCAATGAAACTGGGAAAATAACCCTACACTTGGAAAAAGACACAAAGAAACCACTGCAGCCAAGAACTCCGAACGTGAGGCCCGACACACAGAAAAATACTTTATAACAAGACAAATCGCCGCACAGCCTACCCTCAGCCCCCTAACCACCAACGAACAAACAACTAATCAACCGGGCACCTGTGAAAGCCGTGCTGCCTCCCCCAACCCACAGACCATCAACAAGTACTGGAAACCACGAAATTACATACACCACTAAGCACCAACGAAAACCAAATAACCAGAATTAAACCTAGTACCTTACAAAAATAACAACTAAGCTATTTCTCATCACACTGAGCTACTGGGGAACTGCCAAGGACCCTCCCAGTCAATCCAAACACAACATCCCCACTGCCTTCCCTTACCTACTAACCCTAGGGTCCCTACATCGAGCCATCACTCTCCCCAAAGCAGAAGAAGAGTGAGAGCTGCTATGGTCTCAAAAAAAAAAAAAAACTTCTATACCTACATCTTCTATCCCATTTCTTGTAAAATAAATCAGTAGCTGCTTACCTTCTTGCCTGAGTAACCATCCTAGGCCTATCTTACTCCCTTCAGATTGTCTGGGATATCATCCTGCTTCAACAAGATCACACCAAATGTGACTCCCAACAAATAAAACCCACCTCAGAAGCCTACAGGACTCACCCCCAAACCTACGTCACTTCCTCCCTTAGCCTCAGTCCTGTTTAACCATTTCTTAACCACTCTCTACAAACTCACTTACTTTTTTCTTACATCCCAGCCCCCCCCCCCCCAATTGAAGATGTCCAGTGACAACTTTCCTCTGTTCCAAACTTCATTTAAGTATGCATGTACTGCTTCTGTTGTAATGCTCATTAATTTAAAATTGGTATTGCAGTACTTGGCTGAATTGGTGGAAGAAAAAAAATTATGTACATAAATATGACTGGTACTGTATTCCAACTTGCATTTTTCATACATAGGAAAGGATGTTGGGTCACATTTCTTGTTTTATGATTTAATATTTCTCCATTTTTATTCCTGATCAATAAGAAATAATGTCATGTTGTGTAGTGAGGTACTGAATATCAGATTATTTAATTATGTTATAGATACCAAATCTGTGTCATCAGACTTAATCTCAATCACCATTTGTGCAATGCTGAGGGCAAAGTGGCAAAAGTGCTATTGTAGATGGCAGGATTACTGTTAGTCATGTAATCATTTTTTCCAGTGTGTGTTAGGCTCTTAAAGGAAAACTCCACCTTAGAACTAAAAAAAAATCTACTTTTTCCACTCTTTGTTTTCTGGGCTATTTTAACACCTCAAAGTCATTCTCTGACTGCTTCTTATAGAGTATAATATGTTTTTCAGCAAAATGGCTGTCAATGGGGCTTGACATATCAATTGATTTTGTTTTGGTTTAAGCCTTTCTCTTTCCCATAATCCATTTCAAGTCTGGTATATATGAGTCATGCTAGATGTAAGGAAGTAGTGGTATATTCCCATGCCGTTGACAAATAATGGTATTAGTGTCAGTCACTGTCATCTTGTATACCTTCTGTAACAGGACTGCTTCTTTTATTTCTTGAAAGGCCCTCACTTGTGTGTGTCTCAGAGCTTGTTTTACAGTATACTAAGGAGTTATCCAGCTGCAACCAAAAAAGTAGCTAAATCGCAGGCCTTTGTTCATAGGTTTATAGATTCATAGGTGTTTACTAGGCTAATGGCCACAATGGCCTTTTTAAGCCTAGCCATGCATCCCACATCTCTGACAAGTTCTGATACCCTTGATAAGTGTAAGCATGGGCCTGGGAGATGAACCATTTACAGGTTACCTGTGTCCATCAGAGACATAGGTGCCAAACCAGAGATTAATTTCCAATTTCCTATCCAATTGTCCATGTTGCACTTGAATTGGGTTAGGGAGGAACTCTGGTTCACATGGATGGGGAGCCTGTTCCATAGATGAGATAGTCTCCGGGATAGATACCCATCTCTCCAGTAGGTCCTGTTTATATCACAAGCAAGGTTTAAGTCTTTAGAATGGGTAATTATGGTGCTGTTTGTTTTTTGGATATGCAGGAGGTCCACCAGAGTGGGGTCTGACAATGCCCTGTATGCTAGATGTAGATCTCTCCTCAAAAGCCTGTAGAAGACAGAATATAGGGGTATGGCCTTAAAGTGGCCTGCATAGAACATATTACTTACACCCTGTATGCATTTAGTGAGGAACCTCTGTGGACATTCCAATTGTTGGATATGCCTGGTTAGGTACATACCAAAGGGGCATTGTACTCAATGATAGGTATAATGAATGCCAAATACAGTGGAACAATGACTTCCTTGGACTTAGATGCCATACCTTTGTTTACAAGTTGAGCAACATAGTTGGATTTCCTCAGCACTATAGACATGTGATAATCAAAGGCTAGATTACTATCTATGTGTGTCCCTATGTCCCTGACTACTGGGTCAATTCTGAGGGGTGTGTTGTCAATATGATAGTTACCAGGAATGGATGATTTCCCAAAGGATACTATTATGCATTTCTTGGCATTTAGTTTTAGTCCATGGCTCTGACATCAGTTGTTTGTCTGTGTCAGCCCTTCCTGGAGAACATTTGTGTCAGTATGAGATTGAATGACATCTCCTAATTTGTAATCATCTGCAAATTTAGTCAGCCAGAGACCGCTGATATTGGCCTTGACTTCTGAAAAGTAAATACCAAAAAAGGAACGGTCCAAGGACTGATCCCTGAGGCACTCCACTTGTGACTGGCCTCTTTGAAGAGGTGGACTCCCCAATTCTAACTTCCTGGGTCCTGTCTGTGAGCCAGCTGGCTATCCACTGGGTGACATATGGGTTTGTACCTAACCTCTTGAGTTTGTCAACAATGCCTGAGTGGGATATTGTGTCAAATACCTTGACCAGGTCATGGTAGGCAGTGTGAATGATTATGCCATCATCCATTGCTTTGGTGACCTTCTCAAAGAAGTCCAACAGGTTGAGTAGGCATGATGTGCCCTTGACGAAACCAAACTAGGTTGGTTCCAATGCTGGAGGTGTACTATATCTCTATTGATCATCTCCATGATAATTCTTTCCATGGCTTTACATATAAGAATAGTAAGACATATGGGTTTGTAGTTTCCAGGATCTGTAGATGGCCCAACTTTGTGCAGAGGGATGACTGTTGCATTTCTATATCATGAGGCATGAAGCCTGATTGGAGGCTACAGTTAAATAGTCATTCCAGAGGCCCTGGTAGGTCATATTTCATGCTATTTAGAAGGCATTCTGGGATATTGTGTGGGCCCATTTATGCAGTGTTCTTGATTTTAGAGAGAGAATTAAGGACGTGTTCTCTAGTGATAGTAGGGGAGTTATATTTGATGATATTTCCTGAATGAAGGTTGAGGGGGAGAGAGGAGTAAAGTTGGAACTGAATTTATCAGCCAGAAGGCTTGCTATATCTTCTGGCTCAGTATAGGTGGCTCCATTTACAATGAGTTCTGCACACATTTGTTTACTGCCTTTGAGGTTGCAGACATAGCTAAAGAATGCTTTGTGGCTGTCCCTGGCCTGGGAGGACAAACTTAACTCAAATTTGGCTTTGATAGACTTTATTTGTCCTCTGAGTTGTTTGTTTAGTTTGATAAGAGTGCTTTTACCCTGCTGAGTGCTGCACTTCCTATTTTTTTCCATGATTTTCTTCCTTCTGTTATACGGCCAATTGATTTTATGATTCTACCAGGGTGGCTTGTTTTTTAAGTTAGTTCTGTACTTCTTCCTGGTGGGTACAGCTGCCTCTATGCAGGTATTAACATGCTTGTACAGTGTTTCTGTGAACAGTTCTGCATAGGCAGAAGTGATCTCAGGGTTTAGGCGGGGCTTGAAATTTTGCCAGGTTCTCGCTTAATAGCAGGAGGTTAGCCTTAGAATAGTTCCTGAATATTCCAGGTTTAGCTCGGGGTCCAGGTTTTATTTTTACTTCAAATGAGACCATTTTGTGGTCTGACCTTATCAGGGAAGGCATTACAGTAGGGGGTGTGCAGCAGTCTCCCCTATTAGTGAGTACCAGATCCAGTATGGTTGCACTCCTGGTTGGTGTATTGACTATCTGGTCAAGGGAGTTTGTGTTTACAAAATCCAGGAATTTCTGTACATGTACGTTTGGTGTTGTATGGGATTCCCCAGTTAATAGTGGAGTAATTGAAGTCAGCCATGAATATGTTTCTAATAAGTTTAAATACATGGTATGGGTTTCCTGGATCATAGAGGGGGGATCTATAGCTTGCAAGGAAGTGGTATTGGATTTTACCTATGGTGATTTGAACATGGAGCAGCTCAAGTACATTGTCCTGTTTGACCAGCCTTGAAGTATATTTATTTTTGATGTAAATAGAGACACCTCCTCCTTTAGCCCCTGTCTGTGAAGTAGCTGGCATAAATGTGTGAAAGGTGTTATAAACTTGCACTGTTGATGTGCTCTCCACAGCTTTAAACCATGTCTCAGTGACAGCACAGACATCAGCATTCTCTCAGGTAAAAAGAGGTTCTAATGAGTGGAGTTTTTTGTTTAGAGTTTTTTGTAGCCCAAGATGAATTGAATTGAATGTACAAATTACGTGAAAAGTTAATCTTAAAAAAATATGGGTAGCCTTTCAATTCCTTTGATTCCAAGGCAAGGAAATGAAAGTTGTTTTTTCTTTTTTTTTTAAGTACAAGTCACTTTCTGGTACCTACACAATACTGGAACCATATTATAAGGAGAAAAGCTACGCAAGAGTTGAGTCAAATTGTAGGAGAAAGTGGAGTTTTTCTCAGTTTGCATATTCCTTACCCCCTTTCTATAGATTTTTTTCTATATTATTCATGTAAATGTCAGCAGTAGCATTACTCAATTCACACTCATGATGCTGAATGGGCCCGTAATGATTTTACACAATGCAGTTTGCAACTTAACCCTTTACCTTTCTTCCTACATTTGCTTTTTTCCCATTATTGTAAACATTACCATTATTCATTTGAAATACATGCTGATGAAAGCTTCTTAGTACTGCAGTACATTGTATTCTGAAATGTTCTTTCCCTACCCCATTACACACACACACACACACACACACACACACACACACACACACACACACACACACACACACACACACACACACACACTTTTTTAATCATTTCCTTTGATCTAAAGCAGTGACATCAGTTTCCTGAAATGCATACTGGTGAATTGGCACGTCATTTTTTCATTACCTGCAATGTCATTCCTGAGTTATAGTAGGTCAAATGTATCATACACATTGTCCCCTAATGATAGGGATGAGATGAAGCAAGTGACTGTGAGGAAGTACTGCCATGTGAGCTTGATGCTGAATTGCTGCAATGAAGTGACCTGCTGGATGCAGGTGCTCCTACAAACACTGTTTTGACAGTGCTGAGTGAACGAGACCTTGAGTGAAAAGTCCTGCTATGTGTCGATGAACCGTACTGAGGCCTGCATGACTTCTGTTTTATTAGCACCCCCCTACTTTTTCTAGTACATTCCTGAGGAGAACTTGGAGTGTGACTTGCTATATACACAAATGTCCAGACAGTATGCCATCCTTGTCCCTGTGCACTGTTTACTCCTGTTTGAGTCTGGTAGATCCTAACTAGTATTTGCATGGAGGTGGAGATGGCTCCTGTGTGTCCCACTATCCTGTGCATGAGTGTAACTAAGGCAGTATCCCTACTCTGTACATTTCCCATGTAGTGCTGGAAATCCTCACCTACACCTTGCAGTACTCAAACTGTCTCTTGTTGACTCTCTGTAGCAGTGGACTGTGCTTGAACATCACAGCACATTTGCTGCTGGGCAGCCAATGTTTGTCATGTTTGTGGAGGTGGCTGTGACATGTGTCTGTGCTTGCATCCCTATGTACAGATGTTAAAAATGAGCACTGCTACTTCTGAGATGGTACCTCCCTCTAGAAGGTGTTCCTTTGGCTGGGGATACACTGGTGTTGAGATGCATGGGTTCTATTCCTGTACAGCCTACAATGTAATATCCCCATCTACTTGACTTTATGATCCAGTGTCACTTCCTGCAGAGTTATGTACTTGTAGGGTGTTGGTGACTGTGTGCCCTTGTCCACAGGCTGTCTCAGAAATATAATTATGTTATCATCAGTAACAACCATTCTTCTACTGATGTTTTCCACTTGTGCTAGTAAAGTGGCACTACTAGTTTCTACTGCTGACTCTGTGAAGAATAAGTTGATTTCATTAGTACTGAGACAATGGAGAACACCACTGAATGCTGTGTAATGAGGTGTGAAGGACACTTACCATGCACACTCACTTTACTTTCCTGATTGGCAAAAATGGAAGGTTTACTTTTTGGTTGCAAATGTCATTGCAAATGTCGTTTTACATGTAATCAGTTAATCTTTGCAGTAATCATCTTATTGTGAGAATGTCATGGTAGATGCACTAGCCTTCCTGTATGGATATCCGTGGATGCTGCCAATGTGGGTAATTGCCAATGTCCACATCACCACCACTGATTATGCCCTTACCATCCTCATCTATGTTGTAGTCATCATCCCATATGAAGAGGACTGTACCTCATCAAGTGTTAAAGTGATGAGTATAGGAGGTCCTCCGTCAGTCCTGCTAGACACAACTGCATTTTGTGTTGCCTTTGTTTGGCATGTCCTACAATATCTTTGTCCCTTTTCCCACACTGTGTGTATTTGTGATCCCTCTCCCTGCCATCAGCATTTATATGTATAACAACTTGGTTCTACACCTTTGCTCTCTCAGCTTGTTTTGACTCCCCTTTCTAAAAAATGTGATTGCTATAATTTGATCCCTGCTGCTGCATGATGAGTTAACCTAGAACAACATATAGGGGTGACCCTCATGATACCTGATTTAAAACATGAAACACTCCAACTGCAAAGGACATGAAAGCATGCCTGCATTATTTAAACCTAAAGTCCTTCCCAAACCATGCCTATAGTGCCATAACAAAAGGAACCTTAAATTCAATGATCCATGCAAAATCAAACCATCACTAACAAAATGTTTGAGTACAGCAGGCATTATGCTAACATCGCAACTGCATTCACATATGTAAAGTAAATCAAAATTCAAAAATAGACAATGCCCTCTTAACTTTCTGCATTATTAATCTCTACATCATCATCCACTAATGACAAAAGTATTGCAAACATTTATCATTTTCGGTGTCATTATATATGTGTATGAAAATAGATCTGCAGACAATAAATTGTTCAGTGGCCCCTCTCCATAAATTTTCTGTATACATTCTACTGCCATGAATGCTCAACTTTAATGTATAACACTTCAGATTCTTAACTGCTGTCATGTATATGATATTGATGTCAGTGTAAAAACAAAACAAGAAAAAAAAAACAAAACAAAAAAAAGTTTTTCATGATGGGAAATTATCCATTCATTTGAATTTCCATAGCTTTCTAATAGTTTATAGGTGTAAAGTTGTTTTTAGCTTACTTTAAAATGTTTGCTGCTACCAAACTCGACTGATCTCAGTTAAATATTGTGGCTTTACAGTTATTGACAGAAATTCAGGCTCATTTTTACATTTCTTATATAATGCCATGCTGATCTTTATGAACTGTAGCAATAGATGTATGTATCTCATCAGACAGATGTAGACAGCTCTTAGGTGTTTGTGAACAAACTGCACTCAGTAGTGCTGGCCTCAGGAAAAAGCAGGAGTGCATAGCATGTCCAAATGTAATTTAACTATCCCACTGCATTTAAAAAGAAAAGTAGACTAACTCAGTATTTAGCTAGGAGTTTAATGCAGCCTAACCTATAGTCAGCTTGTAGAATATGATACACCTTAGGATCATAAGTTCATAGGTAAGTACTAGGCAACTGGTCTGCAGACCATTTCAAGCCCAGACAAAAACCCTATTCAAAATTTCCCTCTAGCTTCAAGAAGGGCAAAACAAGATAGACTGGGAGAGAATTTCAGGCTACACATGCATTTATCTAGGTTTACTTGAAAGGTGGCGAGGGTACCGCTCTGCTTGATATGTAATGGAAGTTTGTTTCAGAGGTGAGGGATGTGATGGGATATGAGTCCATCATGCTAATGTGTCATATTTTTCTGCTGACGAAGGTTTAGTTCCTTTAACCAAATATTTGATGTACCATTAGTTCTGCAAAGGAATAGAAGATCCAGTAAGGTTGAATCTTTCATGGCATCAAAGGCCAGAATGGACTTCCAAGGAGGAGAGGAGGTAAGAAACTAAGTATGAGAAAGGTCTGCCATTCTCTTCTGATAACTAAGATTTTTGAGGCCACTGAGCTACAAAGCTCTGAGCTCTCTCAAGTTGTGAGATATGTTTAGATAAATACATGCCCAAAAGGTGCATTATATTCAATAATGGGTCTGATAAGATACGAGTAAGGGAGAATTAAGACGTTTTTCAATCTAGTGGAGATGCTTTTGAAAATTAGATGGGCTAGACAAAAGACTTTCTGAACTACTATGGAGACATGATGGTCAAATGATAAGGAATTGAAAACAAGTACTCAGATCACTTATAAGAGTCCGAATGGAGGAGTGTATCTCCTACATGGTAAGTGAAACTATTTTGTTTACTAAAATAAACTATGCTATATGTTTACATTTAGTTTGAGACCATTGTTCTTGCACCATTTGTTAACATGGTGTAAGCCATGTTGGAAAAATTATGAGTCAGTTGAAAATTGAATAACAACACCTAATTTAGTCATCTGTAAACTTAGTTAACCATAGGCCAGAAGTGCTGGCCTGAAAGTCTGAGAAATATATGTCAAATAGGACAGGGCCCAAAACTGAGACTTGGTACACTGCTGGTAACTGTTTTCTTTCAGAAGTGGCACCTGCTACTCTAACTACATGGATTCCGTCAGATAACAATTTAGTTGTCAGAGTGGAGCCTAGATGGCCAACTGAGAGCAGTAAATTTTGAGAGCTCCATAAACTAGTATAATAATGTAGGAAAATTGTATTATTTTCAAGTTTAAAACATCAGAAATGATAAACTAGTAAACTACATAAATATCAATTTTGGTGGAGATATACAAAAATTTTCCTTTCAAGTAACTTGGAGCTATATTGAGTCACTGAATATGAATAACTCAAGGAATTCTCATCCAGATGCTGCTTTGAAAAAAAGAACTGCAATTGATGACGTCTACCTTAAGGGAACCATCTTTGAAGATGGATGACTTTAAAAATGACTTAGAAAACCTCAAATTAAATTCTCAAAAACAGACTGATACTCTTACGGAACTATTACAACAACACCATACAAAACTAACAAATATAGAGACTTCTCTAAATAACATTGAAAGGAGACTCAAAAAGGAAGAATTCCAAAAAGAATTTCTTCTTAAGCAGAATACATGGCTGCTTAACAAAATAGATGACTTAGAAAACAGGGAGATGAGAAACAACATAAGGATCTTTGGTCTGCCTGAAAACACTGAAGGAGAAGACATTATTTCATTCTTAACAACCTAGATTCCTGAATTTTTAGACTTGAAAGAGGGACTTTCATTTGGAATTGAAAGGGCGCATAGAGTACTGAGGAAACCTGCTTCTAACTCAACAAACACTCCACCTAGATCCATAGTTATAAAATGTCTTTCATTTCTGGACAAGGAACTAATATTAAAATCTGCTTGGAGAAAATTACCCTTAAAATGCAATCAAAGCCTGATAAGGTTTGACAATGATTATTCTTCCAGAATACTAGAACAAAGGAAAGAAGTCTGGCCAATAATAAAACTGTTGAAACAAAACAACATTAAAGCACAGCTGACCTTTCCCATCAAGATAAAAATACTTTTTGCCAATGAGATGAGAACCTTTAATGACTTAGAAGAAGCTACTATATTCATCAAAAAACAACAACATAGTGTCTATTCCAGAAACCCCATACTCTTAAAAGAATAATAAAAGAAATAAATCCTTGGACTGATGCTAGAAAAAAACTGATTCCAAGATAGCTGTCTCCAAAAATAACTCTTACAACTACATCTCTCAAAGTATCAACTGATATGGTACGTCACTTGTCAGCTGTTATTATTAAAAAAAGGAGGGTTTCTTAAACAACTGAGAAACAGTAATGATTTATTCAGAATGTTCAAAGAATCCAATAATTCTTCACAAACAAATGTAGGGCAAGATGGGTTACTATTTACATTATATATAAGCCAAACAAAGCAACATTATAATACAAACATAGACGCTTCTATTCCCCTACTTGAGCTCATTGAATACTTATCTTGTTCATTTTTCATTGATTTTACTTATAATAATTTAAGTAATTAATTAACTAATTCAACAAGGTACAATTCACCAGAGTTCAGACTGAAATGTAACAAATTAACATCATATATAATAGCAGTAACAGTAGAGTGTTTTGAAAAAAAAAATGTTGCCATGGAGACTAATGCCTTCTTCAGTTAAAGTATGATTTAGAAATGTCATGTATATTTTGGTTAAGTAATTGTAGCAATCTCTTAGTAGAGATGTCATCATTATTCTGTCTTAATATAGTTAATATCAATTATGGCAGGTATCACAACTACAAGTGCTGTTTGATCAATTCTGATATGGTGTGCGTGGATGCAGCTGTGTCTGGCAGCTAGTACAAATGTCATTATTATTCTGTCTAAACATAGTTAATATCAATTGTGGCAGGTATCATAGCTTTGAGTGCTGTTTGAGTAAGCCTGACATGGTGTGTGTGGATGTAGCTGTGACTGGCAGCTGTTGTATGTTGCTGTTTTTATCTCCGGGAAGTTGTAGGTTGCGGCTTTTGATTGAGGTTTATGGATACTTGTGTATTAGGAAGAGACATTTGGTGTTTTAGCCTGGATCCAGGGGAAGGTTATGGATAAAACTGTGATTCGGGCTATTTTGGCAGAGAATAGTTTGTTTATACAGCTTCTGAGTGAGAGGTGGGAAGGCTGGAAGAACGTGTTATCACTTGTTGTGGCGGCTTGTTGAGTTTTTTTTTTTTTTTTGATCTGTTGCTCTCCATTATTTTCCTGGCTGCTGCCTTGCTGAAAGGGAGAGAATTTAGGCTTGAAGTTGCAGTGAAGTGAAGCTTTGCTTCAGGTGCATCGCGAGCCTCTGGCATGCAGTACGCAGACACACTAACAGAAACAGACACTCCCAGGTTGCTATGGTAATGGAGCCAGAGTAAATATAATGCTTAATGGCTCTGAGGAGCTTCTGAGATGATTCTCAGCAATGAAGTTTTTGGTTTAAAAAAAAAAAAAATATATATATATATATATATATATATATATATATATATATATATATATATATAATAAAAATGCTGTTTTAAACCAGATGTACACATACTGATGGCCTCCCAGCACTTTGTTTAGCTCATTAAGTTGATTCTTGATAAAAATAAATAAATAAATAATAAGCGCAATTTTATATTTAAAATGTATTTTGGTCCAAACAAATTAAGGACTTACATAAGAGTGGAAGTCTGAGTTATTGTGAAAGACTAAGAGCACTTGGTCTTGTCCAGTACCCTTTGCAGTGGTCTGGGAGGTGAGCTTGCTCAGACGTGTTGGGCATATGGGGATAGTTGATTCTAGGGGTGTTTGGGGTTGCTGGGAAGTGTTACAGAGTCAACAGATTTCCTGCATGGAAATATCTGTGGGAATGGAAGGTGTGTTGAGTGGTTCACTGACAGAGTGGCCACTGCATGGAACAGGCTGGTAAAATGGAACAGGACAAATATTGGTCTGGGTATTTTAAGAACAGCCTGGATACACACCACATGAATTAGTGAATGGTATTCTGGCAAAACTGGATAGGCATTGTTGCTCGTGCTTGCAGTACTGATATGTGTGTATGTAAGGATGGAAATATACTTATAACAAATAAGAAACTAGAAGGGTCTCATAATTTAAAGTCTATGGACTGGATAAACATGCTTGAAAGGAGCTAATAATAAGAATACGCATTACAGCTTGTGGTCTGTCAAATAACTAAACAACAGCCAAAAAAACGATTGTAGTAAATCTAGACATAAAATATATAATCATCATATAGGATGAAGCAGCCTACTGAATTTAGATATTAAAGACAGGATTTAATAAAATGGGCTTGTGTATAATAACACTACTGTCTTAACTTGTCATAAATGACATACACTGCATTGAATATCAAGGAGAAGCATGATGATTTTCTTATATAAGTAAATATGCATAACAAGTCTTGTAATTATTTTAACTTGAATTGGAGTTTTTGTAGCCAGCCTGATCATGTATAATATTAAGCAGTTACCAAGGTAACTAATGTTTTATACATGACATCAAACTGACAAAGTTGTTCAAGAGAAACAATAGAAGCCTGAATTTGAACTGTCACAGAATGTAACAATAATATTCTGAACAAATAGTATTAAATTGACAATAGACAGTTTCATGACATGAGCTTGTGTATAACAACACTACTGTTTTAACTTGTCATAAATGACTTACACTACATTGAACATCACGGGGAAGCATGATGATTTTCTCATATAAGTACATGTGCATAACAAGTCATATAATTGTTTTAACTTGAATTGTGGTTTTTGTAACCCATCTTGACCATACATAATACTTAAGCTGTTACCAAGGTAGCTAATGTTTTATACATGACATCAAACTGGTAAAGTTGTTGAATGGAAACAAAGCCTGAACTAGGAATGTCACCAAATGTAATAATTACATTCTGAACAAGCAGTATTAAATTGACAATAATCACTCAGTTTAACCTTTGCTGATTACACAAAATAGAATGTTGCCATTCAAATCTAAAAACTTTCAGTATATGCCATAAAATGGCAATTTATGAATATGGAAAGGGGACTTGTAATCATTAATCACAATAAGTGAATTTGTTGTTTTTAACCTATAATTTCACTCATTTTATAATAAGAAATGACAGATATGAAAATCCTTATGTGTAGGAAATGGGGAGAAGAGGGATGCACTGATAATTAAAATGCACTAACTTTCATCAATGTTTACAGAAAACAAACTCAATGATTTAAGTAAGTTAGGAACAAACAAAGTGATTACTTAAATGCTGGTAAATAATGAAATGTAATTTTTGATATATCCAGTAAAATACTTTGTATTATAAACATTAGGTATAAATATTATTAACATCTATTTATATTAAGTAATAAGTTTTGAAAGACTTCATCAATATGGGTGAATATGATAAATAACTGTGTGCTATAATTTTTACTGAGGTTTTATATATGATACATTCTACTTTACTATGATTGAATTGCTTGTCATCTATATTTCATGTAAATATTAATTGCTTATACAATAAGTAGACATTTATATTGTATTAGAATTATGTCTAATCTACAATAGTACTATATCTGTTCAAAATAATGTAAATATTGCTTATTCCTATTACAAATATTCTCCATATGATAATTCGATTTATGGAGCTCAGACATTCTGGATTGTCAAGGTATGAGTGATAATCTGTTGGACATAGGTTTATCCATCAGATTAGGAATGATTTTCATTCCATGGCTAGTGCAGATCTTAGTTTTTTTAACATTTATTAATTGAAATTTATTTCACAAAAAAAAAAACATTTTTAGTATGCCTGACCAAAACATGACTTTATTGGTAAACACTCAAAGTATAAAATTGATAATTTCCTTTAAAAGCTCAAACATATACTTTATA
Source organism: Protopterus annectens (assembly GCF_019279795.1). Lineage (NCBI taxonomy): Eukaryota > Metazoa > Chordata > Ceratodontiformes > Protopteridae > Protopterus > Protopterus annectens. Next base: position 874,498,152 of record NC_056725.1, on the reverse strand, counting down.
GTTATCAGAGGAAAATGTTTAATAGTCACAATAAAAGAAAAAAATACATAGTCTAAATAACCTAAGATGGATTTAACTTTATTATCTTTAAATACCAATGGTTTGGGTGCCCACGGTGGTGTGGCGGTTAGCATTGCAGTCTCACAGCAAGATGTTCTCCAGTTTGATCCTTGGCTGGGGTGCCTTCTGTGCAGATTCTGCATGTCCTCCCTGTGGTCACGTGGGTTTCCTCTGGGTGCTCCAGTTTCCTCCCACATCCCAAAGACATGCTGTAGGTGGACTGGATAATCTAAATTGGCCCTAGGCATGAGTGCATGCGTATGTGTGTCTTCCGTGGAAGGTTGGGCACCGGGCTGGCAAATTGACACCGCAAAAACTTCACTGCCAATCATGAGCATACAGGTGATCTGCTGTGGTGACCCCTAACTGGGAAAAGCCAAAGGAAGAAGATCTTTAAATGCCAATGGCTTAAACAATCCTAGCAAGAGAACAAATCTACTGAAATATTTAAAACTTAACAAAGCACAAACTGTTCTCATTCAAGAAACTCATTTCAAAACAAATGACAATTACAAATGGAATCCTAAGGAATATATGATATTGGTGCAATCCATTTATAAGACAAAGACAAAAGGGGTAACAATTTTATGGAAAACAAATATGATTAATCCAGAAATCATTTATAAGTATGAAGATAAAGAAAGCCTTATGGCATTAGTTGTTGTTGTTGTATCTTTCGGCTTTTCCCGGTTAGGGGTCGCCACAGCGGAACTCCGGTCCGCTAATGATTGGCAGTTGATTTTTACGTACCAAGTTGCCAGCCTTGATGCACAACCTTCAACAAAGGTACACCCATTCATGCATGTCTCCACACAGAAGATGCTTTAGCTGAGAATCGAACAGGACAACGTCTTACTGTGAGGCGACAATGCTACCGCAGCACCACCATCACAGTTTCCTTATGGCATTAGTAATAGTTAAATATAATAACATAATAGGGACCCTAGCAAATCTATACTGGTTTACAGGCATTGGAACAGGAACTGTTAAAAAACACTTGGATTTCATTTCCAAATAATTATAAAGGCACTTAATATTAGGAGGAGATTTTAACTGTATATTTGATATTTCTGAAACTGCAAATAAAAGACCGCTGCATAAATCTGCTGTATCAAAATCTTTAAATAAGTGGGTAGAATCATTTCATCTTGTAGATACTTTCAAATTTAAAGAAGATAAATATTTGTTGTTTTCCCATCAAGATCACAGATTTGGTACCCAAACTAGAATTGATAAAATATTGCTGCCCATGACTTACACTCTAAAATCATTAATTTCTCAATCACTCTCTGCCCCTTTTCAGACCACAGTTCATTGATACTAAAACTTCAAAATGGTTACAAACCATTAATCTTTAATGCCAGAATTCCAGCATATATAACTAAAATTAAAGAGTTCAAACCCTGGTTATTATCTGAATTACAGTTCTTCTTAGATATTAATTACACCACAGAGATAAATAAAATAATGAAATGGGACTCATTAAAAGCTTACATATATGGTAAAACCCTAACTTGGTATAAAAAGAAAATCAGAGAATGGGATTCTGAATTATTATATCTACAATCCAAACTTTTGTCAGTAAAAGCTAAAAAAATCAAAATCATTTGGAGATGAAAAAGAAAGTAGAAGTGTTAAACAATAAATACAAAGAAATTCTACCATATAAAACTAGTTTAGCTTTAGAACTAAAAATGAATACCTTGGCCACTTGTACTAAATATCTACATAATTTATCCACAAGAATCAAAATACAATCAAAGGCTAATAACATTAAAAGTATCTTCCATGAAAAGAAAGGGAAAAATATCTCGGATATAGATGACATTCTTGATGCCTATAGAAATCACTAGATGGAACATTTCCAAAAATAAAATATACATATCAGTCAATCAAATCTAGATGAAAATGTTCTAATATAAAAAAAATACCAGAAAACTTAAAACTACACCTGCAAGCAGCCATATCCTACAAAGAAATTACAGCTACAATAAAAGAGGGTAAAATAATAAAGCTCCAGGTCTAGACAGCATAATTATGGAAATATATATATTTTTTCCTTCAAAGATACTATTCCTTTTCCATAAAACTATATTAGAAATTCAGTCACAAGGTTTAATATCACCCTGTTGGAGATATTCCTTAATCACACCAATCCTAAAGGAAATCAAATCCCCAAACCTCTGTACCTCATATAGACCTATATCATTATTAAATAATGACTATAAGATATTTATGACAATATTAACTAACAGAATGAAAATAACACTATCCAAAACAATAAATAATGATCAAACTGGATTTATATATCATAGACACATGCATGAAAATATTAAAAGGATAATTTCTCTTATAGATTATGTTAATAAAGAAAATAAAAAAAACATTCATAATCTTAGATATAGATAAAGCATTTGATTCCCAAAATTGGGACTATTTATTTAAAATCCTAATGCTGTTTGAATTTCTTGCATCCTTTGTTCATCTCCTAATGAATATATATATATATATATATATATATATATATATATATATATATATATATATATAAATAATTTAGCGTATGTCAAGTTAGGTCCTTTTACCTATGAATCTATAACTATAACAAAAGGCACTAAACAAGGATGTCCCATGTCACCGATTTTATTTGCTCTGGCTATTGAAATATTGGCAGATTCAATTCATAACAATATAAAAATCAAAGGAATAGATGTTTATGAACAATACAATTCTAAAGTAATGCTATTTGCTGATGACTTATTACTAACATTATCTAATACAAAAGAAACATTAGAAGAATTAGATATATTAATGGACAAATTTTGCATGACTTCAGGACTCCATTTCAATAAGTCCAAATCAAAATTTTTATTTTTAAATAAAAAAAAGAACTGCAAGACTAAGGGGAATCACATCACAGGGAAACAAGAATCTGCCTTAAAATATCTAGGAACTGAGTTATGCAAGGATAATAATGAATTAGTCTCAAACAGCTACAATATCATCAATACAATTAAAATCTCTGCGGAAAATACAACAAAATAATATTAACATTTGAAGATAGACTACAGTTAATAAAAATGGTTTTATTGCCTAAGATCCTATATATGACCTTGGCAATACAACGGTTACCAGAGAGGAATATACTTTAAGAAATAAATTCATGCCTAATAAAATTTTTATGGTTTCCCAAAAGAAACAGAATAACTTTACTACATCATATCAGACCATGGAAACAGGGAGGATTAAACTTTCCTGACATAGAAACATATATAAAACATCAATATCTAAAACAATCTCAGATTGGATAAGTCCAAATTATGCTGCAAATTGGTAAGAATTACTAACTGTAATATCAATAAATGAATTTGATTTACAAAATAAATTTCAAATAGATAAGAACAATTTGCCATGGCACATATTATGTATTAGTATGCAATATAACATAACTAAACCCACTAAAACTCATATTCATAGGTAAATAGGTTGGTACTAGGCTATCAGCCCTAGGGCCTATACAAGTCTAGCCAAACAATTCCCCGGATATTTCTTCCCAAAATATTTACTTCCCTGGACCCCTGTCTAGCAAGGCAACTGAAGTGATCCCTGGGGTGAATTTCCTATCTCCCGTCCAATCGTCAAGGTTCCTCTTGAAGATGGCCAATGAGGTGCTCTGCTTGACATGTATGGGCAGTCTATTCCAGAGTCTGGGGAGTCTCTGGTTCAGAACCCTATCCCTCCAGCATGTTTTGTTCATTGTGATGACAAGGTTTAGATCCCTGGAGCGTATGGCTCTGAGGGATTGGGATTTATTTAAGTGGAGCATGTCCAACAGCTCGGGGTTTAACATGACCTTGTAAGTTAAGCAGAGATCGCCTCTGATTAGACAATATGCCACAGAGTATAGCTGGACTTTTTTTAGATGGTCAGCATAGGGCATATGCTTTAGGCCTGTGATTCTTTTAATGAGGTATTTCTGTGGCCTTTCCAGCTGTTGCAGATATCTTGTGAGGTACATACCAAATGGGGCATTGTACTCTATAATGGGTCTAATGAGGGATGAGTACAGTGGGACAATGGCCTCTTTTTTTCTGGATGAAAAGCTCTTAGTGATGAGGTGCGCTGCTTAGAAGGATTTCCTGACTGTTGTGGTGATGTGGTTATTGAAGATGAGACCACTGTCCACCTGTGTCCCTAAGTCTCTCATCACACTTTCGGTGTTTAGTGTGCTGCCACCTATGTGGTAATCTGTTTTTGTAAGGCTGTTTTGTAGAATATCCACATCATTTGGGGATTCAATAATGGCTCCCAGTTTGCAGTCATCTGCGAACTTTGTTAGCCAAAGTTCCTTAGTGTTGGCCTGTACTTCAGAGAAGTATATGCCAAACAAGAGCGGTCTTAGGATTGAACCATGAGGTACTCCACTTGCCACTTGTCTGGAGCTGGATTTGGAGTCGGCTACTTCTACAGTTTGGGTTCTGTCAGTAAGCCAGTTGGCAACTTGAGTGATGTAGGGATTTATGCCCAGCTTAGTAAGTTTATCTATGATTCCAGAGTGGGGGATGGTGTTGAAGGCCTTGGCCAGGTCCAGAAAGGCTGCGTGGGCCACCTTACCCTCATCTACAGCTCTGGAGACTGATTCAGAAGTCAATCAGGTTCAGGAGACAAGATCAGCCCTTCACGAACACAAACTAGGTGGTGTCCAGTGTTTGAAGGTTGCCAATGGCTTTGTTTATAAGTTCCATAATAATGCGTTTCATGCCCTTGCAGATCAGGATCGTCTGACTGATGGGACGGTAGTTCCCGGGATCCAAGGTGGATTCCCCCATGTGGAGTGGGATAACTGTAGCTGTGTGCCACTCAGTGAGCACAAAGCTTGAGGTGAGGCTATGATTAAACATGACACTTAGGTGAGGTGCCAGTTAATTTTGTAGTTCAAGTAGTACACAGCCCGGGATGTCATCTGGTCCTATGGATGCTGTATTCTTAGCTTTGGAGAGTGCAGTTTCTACCTGTGTGGCCATGATTACCAGAATTTGGCAATCTTTTGGTATTGAGATGGGCCCTTTAGGGGGTGAGAGAGGGTGAAGTTGGCACTAAATCGATCTGCCAGGATATTGGCAATATCCTTGGGATCAGTATATTTAATGCCATTCTGTTGTAGCTCAGACCAGATCTGAGCATTGCATTTAAATTCTTGACATAACTATAGAATGTGTGGTTGTCATTGGAATCTTTGGCAATTTTATTTTCTTAACTAGCTTTGGAGGATTTTATGAGGGATCTCAGCTTCTTACTGAGGCTGCTAAGGGAGTTTTTTGCATGGTGGGATTTTCCTCTTTTCTTTAACAGTTTCTTCCTTCTGTTGTATAGTTTGTTTATGGCAGGGGACCACCAGATTGGCTTCCTTTTTTGGAGGAGAGTGTCTTGGCTCTATTTGGGATGGCACGATTCATGCACGAATGGATCTGCTTGTACAGTGCCTTAGTGTAGGATTCAGCAGTCGAACTTTCAGCTCCCATCTGCATGGGTGCCATGAAGTTTGTCACTTCAGACTTAATTAGCATGAAGTTGGCTTTGTAGAAGTTTTTTCCAGACGTTTCCTTACTGGGGGGTGGGGGCGGGATGTGGATGTCAAGGGTGATTTGCTTATGGTCAGACCTGACCAATGAGGGGGTGACCACTGGTGTGGGGCATCCATCTCCCATGTTGGTAATGACCAGGTCTAGGATATTGGAGCCCCTGGTGGGACAATGGATTAGTGGATACAGGGCATTGGAATTTATGAATTCCAAGAACCATTGGGAAAAGGTGTTGATACCTGAGTAGTTTTACCAGTTAATGGCAGGGTAGTTGAAATCACCCAGTATTAGGGTGTTTGGTTGTATCTTAATATTTTCCAGTATGTTTAGAAAGGTGTAGTGAAAATCTTGGGGCATGGTGGGGGATCTGTAGCAAGCTACAGTTTGGATTGCAGTCGTACCTAGTGTTAGTTGCACCTGGAGAATTTCAGATGCATTGTGTTGGGTGACTAGCCTGGAGGTGTGAATATCCTTAGTGAATATGGACACTCTTCCACCTTTAGTGTTTCGGTCTTGGTTTGGTGGCCGAAAAGTGTGGTAAGAGTTGTAGCCTGGTATTGCAGAGGTGTTCTCTGGAGTCTTGAACCAGGTCTCAGTTACTGCACAGATATCGATGTTCTCCATTTTTAGGAGTGCCTCGAGAGAGTGCATTTTGAGGTTTAGACTTCTAGCATTGAATAGCATTACCTTCAGATTTAGCATGCTTGTTTCTGTTATGGTAGTCATTTTGTCCTTTGAACCTTGCCTAAAAAAGGCACTATAGGGATGGCAAGAGCTTTAGCCAGTAACCTGAATCCCAGGGGTGACAGGTGAACACCATCTCTGGCAAAGCATCATGGTTTGTCGATCACGTCGTCCCAGGCAGACAATTACGTATGGGTATGATTACTTATTATACTGACTGATTTAGGAAAAGTATCAATGCAAATATAGATTTAAAAATCTGGGTAGATCTTTTAAAACCATTTATAGTCACAAAGAACTTTCCACATAAAATATATAGAGAAATTATTAATTCCTGGGAACAGAAAAGATTTGTTTGCTGGCTCCAATGTATCAAAGAACTAAAAGTTTTAGATATGCAAGTAATAAAAACAACATACAAAATTCCACAACAGGACTGGCTAACTTTACAGAGTATTCTGTCATATTTGCAAGATTTAAGTAGAATAATTAACAATTCTTCATTTAAAGAAATACCTAAATTTATGAAATACGTATATGAAATCATATATAATGACTTTGACATGGGAAACAATATTTCAAAAGTTTACAAAATATTGATAAACTATAAAACAACACCCAAAACCTCATATTGGAAATATATAACAAAAGGACACTCAATACAATTAACTGAAAATATTAAAACAAATATCTTATTATCAATAAGATATACATCCTTTACACAATGCTGGAAAGTTTTTGACTGGAAATGCTTGCACAGAGCATTCTTAACCCCAGACAGAATCAGTAAAATTAGTTCTTCCATAAAAGGAATGTGTTGGAGATATGAGCAAGTACACAATGCAGATTGGAACCACATTTTCTTTGATTGTGTTAAAATTAAGCCATTTTGGAATGGTATTAATAACTTTCTACAAGCTTTATTTAATGTATCATTTTATTTAACTAAAGCTCTTGTATTATTAAATGTGAACAAAGGTCCTCATTTGAATAGGTCAAACATGTATCTAGTATGGACTAAACTTGCAATTTCAAGGACGTGTATAACAAGAAGATGGAATACAAACACAATACCAACTTTGGAAGACTTCTACAGCCTACTGAATACCGCAGCATTATTGGAAATTAAAATTAAAGAACTAAGAATTTATCCAAATCCATTTATCAACAACCCTTGGGGAAAAGTCTTATCATTGATTGACACTACACAATAATTGATCAGACACGCTGATAATGGATTGTACATACTTATAAAGTAACTGTATACATTAAGGTCTGTTATAGTGTCAGGCTAATATAAATAGTGTACATAGTTATTTAAGATGTTATGTATAAATGCTATGGAATTCATTCAAATGTATTTGAAAAAAAAATGAGAAATGTAGTTGTCCATCACACAATATAAAGATTTATATTCAGATATACAAGTCTATCAATGATGCTTGCATGGGAAATAGTGTCAATGGCCTTGGCAAGGTCTAGATATGTTGTGTGCACTGCACAACCACTATCCATTGTTTCAGTTACTTTTCCAAAGAAGTCAATGAGTTTAAAAAGGCAGGACCTTCTTTTGCTAAAGCTAAATTGACAAGGTCCAGAGTTTAGAGATTTTCAATGTCCAGATTAATAGAAGTCTGAATAAATGTGCTGCAGAGTTTTACATATTTGGCTAGTGAGACTAATGGGTCTGTGGTTGGGCCACCCTTATGTAATGGTATTACAATAACTATTTTCCAGGTTTCAGGAATGTGACCATTGAAGAGGCTTAGATTAAATAGTTTAAGTAGGGGTTCAGAAAAGCCACATTTGATGCTGATCAGACAACCTGCTATGTTGTTGGACCCCATGGATGAAAATTCTTAGTATTTGAAAGTGCTGAGAGAACTTGTTTCATAGTAATTAAAGGGGGGTGGTGTCTGGGATTGTGGAACCAGTGGGATAGCAATAATTGTGGGTGGAGTAAAATTTGCACTAAATTTGTTAGCTAGGATATTAGCTATTTGCATTAGGTTTGAAAGTGTAGTATAATTGTGGACTAGGTCTGAATACCATTGGGTATTAGTTCTTAACTTCCTGACATAGTTAAAGAAAGTTTTGCAGTTATTTTTGGCTGTTGTGGCTATTTTAAGTTAATACTTAGTTTTGAGCTTCTTAATGGCTCATTTACGCTGTTTGTTAGTTTGCTTAAGGGCACTGTTACGATAGGTAGATTGAGACCTTGTATACACATTAAGCAGTTTCTTTCATTTGTTATCTAATTTATTTATATAGGTTTTCCACCAAAGGGGGTTGTTTTTAAAGTTCTCATTATATTTGCTGCAGATAGGAACTGCATCATCGATACAGCTAATTAAGTGGAAGTTGAAGTAAGATGTATAGGTAGTCACTTTAGCAATGGGATCCTTCAGAGGAGGATTATAGCAGAATTTATTTAAGTTATCAAATAACTGAAAAATATTTGCTTTTGAGAAGTTCCTAAATACATAACTATTTACATGGGAATTATCATTGGTTTTAAAGGAAAAGGTCCCTAAATTGTGGCCTGATTTAACAAAACATGATGATACATATGGAGATGTGCAAGAAGTGGCCATATTTTCGAGGACCAGATCCAGGGTACTTTATTCCCTAGTAGGCTGGTTAACTATTCGTGAAAGACAGTTAGCAATTATAATGTCAAGGAAGTGCTGGGCATGCTGACTATATTCAGTGTAGGTCAGTCATTTTATTGATAGATAACTGAACTCCCCCAGAAGAAAGGTCTTGTGTTTAATGGGAATTTCAGCTAATGTGTTAAGATATCTATCCCACTCAGAAAGGGACATAGAGAGTGTTCTATAGCTAGGAATGAAGTGGTAATTAGTCTTGTTTAGGGTGATTTGGATTTCTAGGAGTTTATATGTGGTGCCCCAAAGAATCTGTGATGAGGTGGTGATATCCTAGGCAAATACTGACATTCCCGCACAATTGCTTGAAGACATGATAGGCATTGTACCCAGGAACAGAGGAGGTGCTTTCAATGCTCTGAAGCCATTTATCCGTATATTAATATATATATATATATATATATATATATATATATATATATATATATATATATATACATACATATATATATATATATATATATATATATATATATATATATATATATATATATATTTATATATATATATATATATATATATGTGTGTGTGTGTGTGTGTGTGTATGTGAGTGTGCATGTACATGTTCAAGTTGCAGGAGAGCCTCAAATATGGACATTTTTTTGTTATGACTCCTGGGACTTAGTAGAACCACATTAATGTATTCCAAATTAGAATTTATTAGGTTGGAATGTCCATCAGATGGACTCTGCCTGCAAAAGGCACTATGGTGACATCAAAAACTTTAGCCAGAATGTGAAAGACTTGGCAAGGGAGGTGAGAGTCATTGCTTGCAAAGCAGGAAGACTTGTTAGCTATCTCATCCCAAGTGGACATATACTGGTTCCCCCTAGAATGACACTAACTATATAGACAATTATTAAAGCCAATTATTTTGTCTATGAATCTTGGCATAATTCTGGGTAATGGCCAAATACCACTCAGGACCTGTGTCTTTCATGCCTCAGACCATGGCTCGGGTCTTAGTGGGCCACAAGGGCTTGGTGTTTGCAGCCTTGTGACTCTTAGGCATATGTTTCTTAGGCGTGAATGTGAAGGGTGATGGTGGGTGTATTGCTGTGCATACTAATGTCTGAGATTTCTGAGTCTTTAGTCTGGGAGGGTTAGGCAGTGCTATCTTAACATCAGCATAAGTTGATTTAGTGAAAGTGGAATGTGCTGTATGGGTATATGTATTGTGCTTACTGAATGTGCTCTGAGGTGAGAAGATAGCCTCTCAGTTAAGTAAATACTTACACATCGCACATACTAAATCATTGTGAGGCAACAATAAAGAGTTTTTGATAAGCATAAGGGAATTGCTACACTGCCTCAGAATACCTAATGCTACCAGGCTGACTGAGATTCCATACTTGTACTGGATAGATTAAGAAGAGGATAACTGTCTGGGCTAGAAAAAGGTAATAAACTAGGATATGTCTAAGAAATAAAATAATGAGCTTTGACTACTGTAGTGGTCACAATGTGCAAAGAAAAACTGTAAAAGGACAGGCTATGTGGGGTCAATAAGGAAATCAGTAACAGTGGCAAAGTCAACTAAATAGCTTCACCCAGTAGGCGAGTGTGGTCTGCACCTAGCCAGTAAAAACAATGAACTCATTAGATCTGGATGCAGTAACAGTAATACCTACAGATAATATAAATGAGTAGTCTCAAGTCCAGTAATAATATAGCAGTCAGACAAGTAATAAAGGTATACCACAAAGGTAACCTTATACTTTACCCTGGTACTGTTGAGCAGTAAATTTAAATACCGTTAACATTATAGAAATTAGAACAAGCAGAACTTCAACAATGCCAGTGATCAAAAAGTGCAGTCGCTCCCTCACATGATAAGTAAATTTGTTGTAGTAGATGGAGCATGGTGATTGTGCTCTGATATTAAGACAAAGACAAATCAGTTCAGCTTCATTGTGGAGCAAGACCCGATCTTAACAAATGTTAAGCACACCCTGCTTAAGCTGATAAGGTAGGGTCTTGGGCTAGGTAATAAAATCTACCAGTATTGACCAGCAAAGGACAGCTGCAGAATAAAAGGTTTGTTTGTACCTGCTGTCTGTTCTGATAGCATGTCCCTGACTTCCTGTTAAAATCTTAAAAAGTTAGAATAACAGGATGTGTCTTTGCCTGCATTTTCTGAAGGATACGAAGTCTGAAACCTAAACATATGTCATAATTTTATGAATTCAGTCCTCAATAATTTGTCTGAAAACCACAGACTTTATGAGGACAGACCAAACATATGAGGCAAAAATCTGGACATTTTGCAAAAACCTGGACAGCTGAGAGACACTGAAGATGAGTACAAACATAACAGACTGTGTGACACAACCTAAATGATAGTGCTTGCTTAGTGCCTTATGGCTTTGAAAACCAGCAAAACACAACCTTTTTTTCTTTTTTTTTTACTGTGACTACTAGTACACGGAGCAGATAAAGCTCTAGGCACTACAAAGAATTATGATTGGGTCGCCAGTTCTAACCTACCATTATGTGCTCTCGACATGGATGCCAAGATTCATCTTTTGAGCTTCACTCTCACAGTGAATTTCTTGGCATCTGTCTTGAACACATGATATGTCGGTTAAGATTGGCAAACTGCTCATAATCCTCTATTCTATATACCTAGTATGAGCAAAAGACAACACTGACATATTAATTTAAATAATGCTAGTTGTAACAGTATGAAAGCAACAAGGTGCCAAAAGACAAAACTACTAACACAGTGAAAAAATCTCCAAGCAACCTTAAGGTGTTACTGCTCAATGCTAGGAGCCTAAATAAAAAAACTCCTCATTCTTCAAGCCCTCCTCACTCTGGTGAATATGGACATATGTGCTGTGTCCAAGACTTGGTTTAAAGCCATAGAAAGTACTCTGGCAGTGCAAGGGTACACAGACTTCAACACATTAAGACCAACAACAGCACAGACTAGAGCCAAAGGTGGAGGTGTCTCAATCTACATTAGCAACAAGCATTCCTCCAGGTTGATTAAAGTCCATACCACAGAACTTATCCACTGCAAGTCATCATAGATAATGTCCTTCACCATATCATGGCTAGTTACAGGTCACCATCTATGCCGCTAGAGTCTCATGACTCTTACCTAAACCTACTACAGATACTCACCATCCAACCAAACACACTATTCATGGGTGACTACAACTATCCCTATATAGTCCGTGAAACCCACATTGCCTCAGACTCACAGGCACAATGCTTCCCGGACTTTATTAACAGAAGCACCCTGGAACAGATATTGCGCACTCCAACCAGAGGATGAGACATAGGATCTGGTACTCACCAGCAGAGGAAAGTGTTGCACCCCCCCCATGTCACATCCTCACTGGTGAGATTGGATCACAAAGCTGTCCCATTTGAAGTAAAAATCAACCCAAAAATCCAGCTAAACCACTAACAGTTGGGAACTATTCTAAGACAAACTATATCCTATTAAGTGACAGTTTGTCAAAATTCAAGGCTCTCCCTAACCACAAGACCACAGCTACCTATGCAGAATTATTTGCTGAGTTTCTATACTTACCAAAAATAAACCCAAAACAACCACTAAAAACAAACCCCATTAGTGGAATCCTCACCTAAAAAGGGTATATGAGTAAAGAGAACTCATGGTCAAAATCAGGAATTGCAACTCCCATAAAGACAAGTGTTCTCTTATACATCTAAACAAGAAACTAAGAAGTCTAATTAAATCCAACCAGGTCAACTGGAAGGTCAGGATAGCCTCACAAGCTAAGCAATCACAAAGCCTTCTTCAGCTATGTCTGGAACCTGAAGGGTAACACACAGCAGTGTGGTGAAAGGGTGGTGAATGGTACCAACTTCGCTGATTAGGATGACATAGCAAATCTACTGGCTGATAAATTCAGCTCAAACTTCACACCCTACTTCCCTCACCTCCAGCAGGTGAAATCTTCCCAACATAATACCCGCAGCTATTTGCAGGGTCCAGTTGCTGGCAGCATTTTCTAAAACCAAGAACACTGCCTCCATGGGTCCCAACAACATCCCTGGTTGCTTCCTAAACATGACCTATCAGGGCCACTTGAGACATTCTACAAATACAGCCTTGAAACAGGCTATGTTCCAAGTGAATGGAGCACTGCACCAGTCATTCTACTTCACAATGGTGGACCATCAACACCTCTGAGGTTTGTAAAGAATGTTAAAGAAATAATGACCACATTATTTGCCACTCCCACACATGCAAGCTACAGTGACCTTCTGTGCACACCTCTGAGGTTTGATTCTAAGGAAAATTAACAAATACTGAGCACACCATCTTCATCTCTCCACACAATCTACAGTGACCTCTTCACATATCTGAGTAGTGCTGGTTTCAGACTATGGAGGGCACAGGTTAGAAGCCACTGATAAGCCTGTGACAAAATTCATTTATACAACTTGTATTGTGGGGGTACACTAGTTCCTCAAAACCTCTGAGTATTTAGTTCATTGATGAGTTTTATGCTTTATTTTTAAAAGATTTGTTATTAACTGCTACTCAGAAGACACATGTACGTACACACACACACACACACACACACACACACACACACACACACACACACACACACACACACACACACATATACACCCTGACACTGCTTCTGACAATCCATGTCTCTCATAAGATGTACAAACACATACACACATATACATACATACATATACTTCCTGCTTATCTGAGCTAGTCATAAACCCCTACATAACTCAGTGGATTGCCAGCTAGCTAACAGACAGGACCTAAGAAGTCAGGATCAGTGAGACTACCTCCAAAACAGATCAGTCACCAACTGAGTGCTCCAGAGCTCCATGCTAAGTTTGCTCCTGTTTGGCATCTACTTCTTGGAAGTCAAGGCTAATGTTCAAGGCCTCTGGCTTACCAAGTTTGCAGATGACTGTAAATTGGGAGGTATTATAGATTCTCCCTAAGACACCAACATTTTGCAAGAGGGTTTAACACAGACAAATGACTGGTGCCAAAGCCTTGGCCGAAAACTGAGTTCCAAAATAAAATACATTATAATGCCCTTTGGGAAACTGTCAACCCAGTAATACTCCATTGATAAAAGACCCCCATGATTCAACCCAGTAGTAAGGGATCTGGGAAAACATGTAGACAGCAATCTGACTTTGACTAACATGTAGCTAAGATAGTACAAAAATAATTCTGTGTTGCTCAATTAATAGGTAAGGGTATGGCATCCAGGTCCAAAGAAGTTAGTACTATACTCGGCCCTTATCAGACCTCCCATTGAATGTAATGCCATCCTTTCACATGTATCTAACCAGACACTTGCAACAGCTGGAACACCAACAAAGATTTCTCACAAGGAGAATTCAGGTCATGAATATCTTGTCCTACACTGATCACCTAAAAACTTTGTTTCTGTATTCAGTCTCCTACAGGCTGTTGAAAGGGGTTATTTGTTTTTCTTATTGGGTTTCCTCTGACCCAGACCTGATAGATCTGTTGCACATTTGCAAAACAAACAGCACCAGAAACACCAGATACAGCGATTTGAACTTTACTTGTGACATACACAGAACATGCTGGAGAGACAGGTATGCATCTCAAAGGATCCCCACACTATGGAACAGGCTCCTTATCCATGTAAAGCAGAATTTATTCCTGACCCTATTCAAATAAAACCTTGACAATTGGATGGGAAATTATACATTTACCCCCAGTATGGTCTCCACTTCTCTTATGGACAGAGGACATCAATAAGAAAAGTATTATCTTAACTAACAGCCCCCTAAAAAATCCTTAGTTACTCTCTCACTAAAATGTCCCCCTATATAAACACCCATGATACCCAGGTCCCAAATGTTCTGGGGTTTGAGGCTAGGCTTGTAAGGAACTTAAGGGCCAGTAACAACTTATGAACCAGTGTATATATATATATATATATATATATATATATATATATATATATATATATGTGTGTGTGTGTGTGTGTGTGTGTGTGTGTGTGTGTGTGTGTGTGTGAGTGTGTTTGTGTGTTTATGCATTTGCACATACATAAAATAGACTGTAACTATATATTGTAATATACTGTTAGTTAAGGAATTATTTGCATGAGAGGCAAAATGCTTTTAAAAAATACACTGCTTTGTGTATTCATTAATGCAATAATTTTGCAAGACAGTCACTTTCAAAATAATTGCTGCATGTTCAAGATGGTTGGTGGGGGCAAAGTAGCAACTGAATGGCCAGCACAGAAGTTGGTGCATGGTACAGTGTTCAATCTTTTGATTCAGAATATAGAAAGTGTCTTCCTTAAATTCACATTCTTTGTATTTAGCAAAAAAAAAAAAAATCAGGTAAACAATGCAAGGCATACAGCAAAGCAGACAGTTACATTAAAATGTTAAACAAGGCATTCCCCAAACAAACAAGCTGCATCTAGACAAAGTGCTGCAAAAAGGAGGGAAGTCATTACATCAGTTTGCCTCTCTTGTTTTAATATGAAGGAAAAATGTCACAGAAATAAGAGAACTATTTCTTGCTTCTGAGGAATTTGCATATACTGTATAAAGACATAGGGCAGGATTCACGAAGGCTTGCACGAAGTGTAAGAGACATGTAACACTCCATGCAAGCCTCGCGATCCAGGAACAGCCCGAAACTCCGTGTAAGAGACCAGCTAAAACGTCTCTTACACGGACTGGGCGTGGATATGCTAAATACCTCACTTGCAGCCGAAAGGTATGCAAATGAGGTATATTAGCAATCCACGAAGCAGAAACCAGCCCATGTAAGAGATGTTTTAGCTGCAGAAATGTACTCAGTTGACAACTGAGTACGTTTCTGCAAAAATCACAACGGAGCCATGTCAGCCCCAAATAAAGGGTGCATATGTGTCAGGCAGCATGCCAATGGCCAAATATGTCACCATTGACAAGGTAACCTAATGCAAAAATTATAAAAATATAATTTTTAGCAAGCGCAGCCCAGCAAATGGGTTGCGCTTGTATAAAACATAAAATGAAGGTTGAGGGTGAGGAAATGGGTAGGGTGCTTGCCTTTACAAAACACAAGGTGCAGGGGTTTGAGTCTGGGGGATAATTGTATGTTAGCTTACAATGCACATAGGGCAGTTAGCTTAGTACTAATCTATGAATCTATGAATCTATGAATCTATGAATCTATAAACCCACAAATGTGGGTTTTATGCAATACATGGAATGACAATGCAGGGACCAGCAGACCAAAAACAACATGGCCAACGTGTAGTGGTTGCTAAGGATGGAAGCTGAGTCTAAGACATGTAACTAAGCATTAGTAGGCAATCTCATGTAAATGAGGGTTAGGATACTGAATCCCACAGTCACATAGCAAATGAGCACAGTCTGAGTAGTGTAAGAGATACATAAGGGGGAGGAATAGAGTAGGAGATAGGTGACATCACAGGGGGGAATGGTAGAGAAAGAAATACAGTTCATTGGAGGTCAGTGTAACATGACAGATGACAGACACAGATCAGGGAAAGAGGAGTGCCACAAGATAAGCATGGGAAAGTCAAGAAATGGAAGGTGTACACTGTTACTTACACCAAAGTTTCTTGCTGGGCATGCATGCTGCGTGCGTGCCATGAAGCATGAGTAGGGCAGTGTGCGCGTGTAAGGCAGACTGAGCATGTGGGAGCATGTTGGTAGATGTTTAACACTGTTTGCGCTGGTGTGCGCGTTTTAACCGAATAGGCAGATCCTGAACCGTGTAAGCATGTGTGTGTGCGTAAGCTACTGTGAGCGTGTTTCTGCTGGCATGCACGCTGCTCCCCCCTGAGGAAACAGAAATGAAAAAGGAAGCAACAGAATTAGTAGGAAGCTAGCAGGGAATACTGCTGGAGCTAGCAGGTGAAAACAATTAGAAGCAGGCAATTACACAGGCAGAATAGTAGCCCAGCCCAGCACTTAAAACTCTGCAAACAGCAGTGCAGGATGTTTCTCTCAAGAGACACTGCAAGACAGGAGTAAGCTATTAGAAGTGAAAACTGAAAAAGCTGAACTCAGAGCAGAAATGTTAGGGGCTGCCATAGCTGTCATAATGAGACATAGGCGATTTGCTGAGGGTGGTGACAATGCAGATGGTGCCAGACAACCCACAGTGAGGTGACGGAGAAGAGTGTACAGGCCCAGGGTCACCTACCACGGGTTACATGAGCTGGAGATAGTAGAGCGCTATAGAGTGGACAGAGAGCTCCTGCAGCAAATAGTTGAGCTGTGCAGGCCACGCCTCACACACAGAACCAACAGAGGGGAACCCATCCCAGTGGAAACCAAGGTATGTGTTGGCCTAAGAATACTAGCAACAGGTACCTTCCAAAGACCAACTGGTGATATGATGGGGATATCACAGGCATCAGCCTCCAGGGTACTGCACCAGTTCCTGGATGCCATGTCAGCACATGTCGGTGATCATGTATATTTCCCCAATGCCCGTGAGGTATTGGCCAGCAATATGCGTCTCTTCCAGCAAATAGCAGAATACCCTGAGGTAGTGGGTGCAATAGACTGCACGCACATATGCATCAAAGCACCAGCCGGTGAGCGGGGTAGGGCCTACATTAACCGCAAGGGCTTCCCCTCCTTCAACTGCCAGGTTGTGTGTGATGCCCAGGGCATAATAATGAATGTGTGTGCTGGCTGCCCTGGGAGCTACCATGATTCCCACATCTGGCATTTGACGCAGCTGTACCAGACATTTGCCAATGGGGACATCCCACACGGACACCTAGTGGGGGATGCAGGTTATGCACTGGAGCCGTGGCTGATGACACCCATCAGAAACCCACACACACCTGAACAGGAATGCCATAATGAGGCACACGCACAAACACGTAATGTAATAGAGCGTGTGTTTGGGCTGCTCAAGTCACAGTTCTGGTGTCTGGACACATCTGGTGGAGCTTTGCAGTACACACCAACTACATGTACCCAAATTGTCATGGTATGTGCTATGCTACATAATATGATCTTGCGAAAACAGCTGCAGCAGGACCAGCATAGGGCTGGGCCAAACAGCCCCCCACCATTGCCAAGGCCATCACAGGCAGAGCGTGACTCGGAGGAGGAACAACCTGAGCCTGCCCCAGTAGGCAGAAGGAGGCATGCCCAGTATGCCCTGGCCTTGGCAAAGAGGCAACGCATAGCACATACACTGGCTCAGTAGGAACCCTGGGAATGATACCCCCTCTGACTCACTCAAATAATAACAGGGATGCCTAAAATGACATGACCTGCTCACAAACATGTACAGGGAGTGTAATATGCACATCTGACAGAGGCAGCCCTGCAGCACCACCTGAGGCATGAATGCCATGTGTTAAGTAATGTAACACCATGTACTATATGCACACCTGAGGACCCTGACTAACATCCACCCTCACCAAGCATGAAGCCACAAAATGATGATGGGATGATCAATTGCAATGACTGGCTGAAGTAATGCAGTTAGTCAAAGGGGAGCCAATGTGTTTCAGGCTGGGAAGACATGCGGAGCATGACATGATGCACCACCTGCTAGGGGTGGCATGCACCTATCAGTCCAGGCCCCATGGATACTGGCAAAGGCTGTCAGTACCCACAGCATGCCCTGAATAGGTAAGTCTCAAAACACAAACCCACCTTCATAGGTACCACAAGGGATAGGAACCTAGATGTAATGCTACCCAATGCCAGAAGTCTAAACAGCAAGATGTGTGCAGTGTAAACGCACACAGTATGGAGAATGTAGATATTAGTCCTGTAATAGAAAACTGGGTCAAGGCTCACATCAGCACCCTAACACTACCAGGTTACACCTCATACTGTGCTGTACAGCCGCAAAACATGGAACAAGCTACAAAAGGAGGGTGACTAGCAGTAAATGTCAAGGATAACCACACCCCCATGTTGGTACCACAACAAGAAGCAGCATGGATTAGCCATGGTCAAATACCAATGGCTAAAACCACCTCCCAGTATATAGCCTGCTGCAGACTACTGTCCTAATACCAGGAACTGCACCTGGCTTATATTGGAATACATGAATATATCAAGTCCCCCAAACCACATTATATTGCTTGACTGAAAATACCCAGACATACACTGGGAGCATTATACTAGCACCAACACAGTAGGAGAAAAGTTCCCAGAATCCATAAACCAAAATGCCCAGGAACAATGTACCACTCCCACAAGAGGGGTAAGCATACTGGATGTGATAATCAGCAACATGTGTACTGGATGGCAAGATGAGAAGTGTATCCCTCACTGGTAAGACTAGACCATAGAGTAATCACACTGGATATACACATCCTGACCACAGTCCCTGGCCAGAATACCACAGTGAAAAACATGTGTAAAGCATAGGTTGCACCCCTCAAAACCGATGTGGAATCCACAAAAGGCCCTGTGCAAGTGCAGAATATGGGACACACCGTAGAACATGTTATACAGGCATTCCATGAACACAGCCAGGAATGCTTGGAGTATGCAATCACAAATAGCAACAAGACACAATGCCATACATGCAGGCATCTGGCATGCTGGACTCCAGCCATTACCAAACCATGCAAGAGAATGAGGAAGCTACTACATGATAGAGCAAACATAAAAAGGGAAGTAATCACTAATCAGTAGTATGGCAATAAAATATGTCCACACATACAATCCACTAAGGCCAGCCACAACAAGTAGAGTCTGTGAATCCAGAGGCAATGTGACACCTGGCCCAAGTACACAGACAACCCACAACTCCCCCCAATAAATACAAATATATGTGAGAGATGCAACCATGTATCCAAACCAGAGGCTGAGCTCCCCCAACTCAGTACTGGCAAAACTAGTCAGGAGGAGAAGGTAACCACATACACCACAAACCCAGTCCCACATAGACCTATCACAACTGTAAACCAAACACATAAACACAGAAAAACATTCCCGGAGGCCCTAATTACAAACACACCACACCAACAAAAGCCTCCAAAGCAGATCCCAAGCAACCACAACCTCCAAACATAGCACATGCAACACATAGTACACAAAGCTGGTGTGCCAAACAGTCACAGGCCAGAAGGAGAAACAACATGCCTGATACAGTAATAGGTGTCTGTATAGGCAGACACACTGCTGTCCCACTCACCAGATTGAACAAGTGAAAGGGTACAGTAAGCTGCCTGTAGGCTGCCACAATATGCCACATAACACAAGTACGCAGGTCACCCCAAAGCAAGCACAAAAATGATGCACTCATTGTCCATGCTGGTGTGAATGACCTGAGATGTACCTCCCTGGACTACATGAAAAGAGACATGGATGAGCTCTCTGAGTATGTACCTCAGGCCGGTATGACACTGGCCGTTTGCAGCATCCAACCCTCACCAAGAATGATGCCACAGTACAAGCACAGAATGATCATCTTTAACAGGTGGCACAGTTACAGCTGTCAGTCCAAGAGGGTCTAATGTCTGTCTGCTTGAGATGTCATGCATGACAAGCCATGCTGCTGTTCCAGGGATGGCTTGCACCTGTTACCCCTGGGCGTCTGGATACTGGATAAGGCCATTGCCACCTCCATAGAGCCGTACATAGGCAAGGCCAAAAAGACTAACCCACCACCCTAGAAAACATAAGTGGTAAGAAACATAAGGGTAATGCTGACCAATGCCAGATGTGTAAACTGCAATATGCATGCCCCTGAGGCACTTCCCATTATGGAGAACATCGATGTCTGTGCAGTGACAGAAGCCTGCTGCAAGCCTACTGATAGCACACCAGCACTACCAGGTTATATCACATATCATGCGTTATGGCCCCAACACCTGGACCAAAACATCAAAGGAGGGGGAGTATCCATATGCAGCACAGACACCCATATGGCCAGGTAACTGACAATGCACGAAGCAGCGGAGACCACCCATGTGCACCTAAGTGTAGTCAAAACTGCTGTACAGTCTGTAGCATGCGACAGACCACACTCTCACACACAAGAACTCCACCCAGACATCCTGAAGACACTGGACAGTATGAATGTCCCACCAAATACCAGACAAGGTACTCACAAATTACCACATAGGTGGTAAACCATTATGTATGCAAGGAGTAATCAGGGACCTAGGGACACAAGTCAACAGTAACCTGTCATGTGACACTCACAATGCCAATGCGGCTAGGAAGATTGTCGATATTGGACATCGTATCATGAAAGGATTCACATCTACATCAACAGAGGTCACTGTGCCTTTGTACTGTTCCCTTATCAGACCCATAATCTAGTACAATGACTCATATGGGATGTACCGTACCTGACACCTGCAGCAGTTCGGAAGACCTCAAAGGTACCTCACCAAGAGGATAAAGGGTGTCAAATATATGTCATATGCTGCCTGGCTGTAGACACCCCAGCTGAATGCAGTCACAGACTGCCTACACAGAGGCATTGTATGTCTGTTGTACAAGGCCATGTCCAACACAGGAGTAATGGACATGCTCCACCACAGGAAATCAAAGCCATTGGAGCTGTGAGAGTGACAGATGTCAGCCTCAACACATAATGAAATAGGATGTGCTGGAGGGACAGATACATAACCCAGAGGCTCCCCACACCAAAAACAGGATCCCAATCCATGTTAGGCAGAGCCCCTCACTGACACCCCTCAACAGGAATATTGCCAAGTGGATGGATGATCGTACATGTACACTGGGGTCTTCACTGTGTCACGTCCAGACAGAGGCACAGTAAAGAAAATCATAAATGGCCATAATAGTCACATAGCAAGGGGAAAAGACACACACACTCTGGCTTGGCTTACTAATGCCCTAGGGTGGATAGCCTAGTATGAACCCATGAACCTATGAAGATACAAATTGTACAGGACACTAAGGATAATCACAAGGCTTACATAACTGATGGTAGGAACCATGTTGGGAATCCACAGATATGGTCGAATCACACAGATATTACAAACAACATACCAAACACACACACATATTGCCAACATACAACCTGACAGGTGCAGTGCAAACCCCCAGAATGCAAAATATCTATCCCAGCAGACTGCTGGTCCCCTGACATTGCAGATGCTGAGGTAACAGCCATCATCTGCAAAGCAAAACACACAGCAGCAAAGGTATGTGATGGTGTCCTGGGCTGAGGCCAACATGGACTCCAAGAATAATGGAATGCCAAATCACACTACTGCCCAATGTCAGCCTTACCACAGGATATGTACCCAAAGAGCAGTGTACAACAACAGTGGTCCTTCACAACAAAGGTGTTGCCTGAATGGATACTGCAAACTACCACCCCAGGATCCTGACAAGCTTGGTCGGCACAGTTATGGAAAGGATCAGTATTTACCGCAGACATAAAGCTATCATGGACCTACTGATACCGGACCCTACACAGTGTGGCTGCCGTAACTGCAGATCCTGCCCCTAAACATGTTTGACCCATTTGAAACAGTCATTAAGGTCATTGATGAGGGCAATGTGGTCCACACAGCGTAGCTGGACCGTGCATATGCTTCCAGACAATACCCTATGAGTTCAGTATGGATATGTTCACCAGCTTAAATATATACCCCTATGTCAGTAGAGGGGTTGCAAACCAGACCAAGGACAGAACTGACATGGTCAGACATGCTGCATCCA
The DNA here is from genome assembly GCF_019279795.1 of Protopterus annectens. Classification (NCBI taxonomy): domain Eukaryota; kingdom Metazoa; phylum Chordata; order Ceratodontiformes; family Protopteridae; genus Protopterus; species Protopterus annectens. The sequence continues at coordinate 874,475,495 of NC_056725.1, read as the reverse complement.
TGTCAGACTACAAAGCAGATATGAGTGGCATCCCACAAGGCTTGGTCCTGGGACCCCCCCCCGTTCCGTATATATGTCCCATAGGCACAGGCCAACATGGAAGGACTGTGACTGAACATGTATGCAGAGGAGTACAAACAGCCCACCATATCCGACCCCCAGCTGACACAAGCAACCCACAAAAGGGCCACCTAGATACAGACAACTGGAGCCATAGCCATGTCAGCAAGCTAATTGCAGAACTGTGTATAGACAACCACTGTGGATATACAGTAAGTGCCCACAAATTACCACACAGGTGTTAACCCATTATGTACCTAACATATAATGAGAGACCTGGAGACACAAGGTGATAGATATCCTGCACTGGACAAACATGTGACTGTAGTGTTCACAGAAACATACCATATACCCACCCAATCATGAAGGTTGTCAGATGTAGATAAGGGGAGGTCACTGTGGCCCTGCAGTCATCCTTCATCAGCATCACAATTGACTACAATAGCCCCTGTGGGATATACCTCAGCAGACACCTCCATCAACTGTAAAGTCCACAACAGTGCCCCACCAGGAGTAGCAAAGAGCATGAACAGATGCCATGTGTTGCCTGAGTAAACAAACTGCAGCTCCACACACTGCCATACTGCCCAGCCAGAGGCAAGCTGTGCCTGATGTATGAACCATGTCCAAGCTGGAATCAATGAACATGCTGCACCTTGTACAATCTGAATGGCAGTGAGCTATGCACATGAGAGACCTGAACCCCAGCCCTGACATACATAGGACAAGCTGTACAGAATGATCCATAACACAGAAGGCACCCCCACTCTTGAGTAAACTCCCAGTACAGGTTAGCCAGAGAGTCACCTATCGACACCCCTCAAGAGGAATCCCGATGAGTGGATGGGAGATGGTAGGTTAACCCTGGGTATCACTGTTATGTCAGAGGTAGACGGACGCACAGTATACTAACCATGACATATGTCATGGCAAACTCCAGTTACAAATTACAATGTGTGTCGAAGGACAAACACACCCTGTGACTAGCATCAGAAATGGCCTAAGGAACATCGCTAGTGTTTGCCAATGTCCACCTATGTTGTGGAATACACTACCAATGTTGGACAAGCCTGGTGTAGGTAGTCCATATCTGAACATAATGCAACATGGTCATATGTGCACAACTGGCCCCTACACAGTCTGTTGTGCTCACTATGAAGATGTCAAGCAGTGATAGGACTAAAGCCCAGGATACTGTCCACCACAGTGAAAGTACTGAACCAGTACACTATACGGTACTACAGTGTTAGGTCATTATGAAAGGATGTTGACAACTGTATGCAAAGTATCCCATGCAATCCCTGCAAGCACAGTATAATCCCTGTTGTGGCAGACATGAAGCAGTTGGCCAGTTAGTACACAACATGACACCCAACACACAACCATAAATGTGCGATATTGTTGAAGTTCACACACACCCAAATATGTGGTGGACTTCAGAGTTCAACATATGGAAAGCTCACACTGGGCATGCTCGCACACTTTGATAAATGAGGCATATGTCAGACAACATGCCATGGAAAGGTTGAACTGGGCATGCTCACACACTTAGGCCATATCTCCGTTTAGCAGTTGGCCACACATATCTGGTATTTGTACGTGTCATTCCAGGAACCAACCACAACACAGCAATCTGCCCAGTGCACACAGTAAATGACTACAGAGACATAAGTGATATAGTGGATCGCCCTCATATTCAAACATCTTCCACAGATACACAAGTAGTTCATAGGAACAGGGAATGCTATGGCAATAAAGACCTGCAAACAGTATAACAGCACAACAAATATTGTGCATCTGACAATTGAACATATGGGTGTAGAGGTCAATGCTAGGCTTGTTGCCCTAGGGAATGACAGCTTAGCCAGAGTGTGCTTGGCATCTGCATCCCCAGTACAGTAGGCTACTGTGCCACTGTAAAGTAGGTCACATAAGGCAACATGTGAGGCTAGTGAGCTGTGCCTCTGTCAAGCAGGGGCACAGTGGAGATCCCAGGGTTTGAATGTGCTAAGCTACAGCCATGTTGTTGGTGTGTGCTGGAAGAGGGTTGCTGAGGACCTCTAACAGTAAGTGGCCGTCAATAACAGACTGAGGGGAGCCCTATCTGCATTGTCTGGACAATTCCACTGTCAACACTGTGTTGTGATGATTATGTGGGAATGAAGTGTCATGCCAGTACTGTTCACAGATGTCCTCCCTCTGTGGGCTACAGCTCTGCAATGTATTAGCTCACTCTGTCTGTTGGACGGCTCATATATGGCTGGTGTACACCTGACAGGTGTCTTGTTGTGGAGCAGTCATGGGTATATGTGGGATAGCATGATCAATGCAAACCTTACACATGCTCATAGAATGCAATTGTCAAGGATTATGCAGAGTGGCCAGTATAGTCCCCCAGCATGGGTCCTTTGAAGTCGTCCACCCCAGTCTTCACAAGTGTAGAATCTGCTTGTGCTAAATACAGTTTGTTTGCAGTGACAACCTTGCCTGGGGGTGGGGTTGGGATATGGATGTCCAGGGAAAGGTGGGTATGGTCAGATATCAACAATGGTGGTCTACCTCTGGTGTGGAACAGTGAGTACCCATGTTGCAGATGGACAGGTGCAATATGTATTCCCCCATGTGGCTGTGGTGTGTGGTTCTGCCATAGCACATGGACCCACAAATTGCAGTGGCTGTAGGGTAAAGTAGTAGAGGCCTGAGTAGTTCTCACACACAATATGCCTGTACCTGATGTTAACAACTGGAATGGTGTATGTGAACACCTGCATATCCCATCACTGTTCCCAGGGAAGCAAAGTGTGTGTCCTGGATGTGGGAGTGGTGTTCCGGACTGGTTGTGTTGTGTGTTACAGGTCCTGTGGTCACGAAGCATGGTATAGAACATAACCTGCCAGTGTGATGTGCATATCTGACCCTGACGTAGGTGGCTGCAAATGCATATATATGCTATCCCCCACCTGACAGATAGTACTAGATGTACATACCTCTGTAGAAATAAAGATGTCAGCACCCTATAAATATGGCAGGTGCAGACCAGATGCCCAATAATTCGGTTAGCGCGCTCTGCTAATGCGTCTCCCTCAAGTGTCATAATATAGGTAGGTAGGAGTTCGAACCATGAAAATGCTCAATGTGTGTGTGTGTGTGTGTGTGTGTGTGTGTGTGTGTGTGTGTGTGTGTGTGTGTGTGTGTGTGTGAGCGGGGTTGATGTGTGTGCAAGTCTGTGTGAGGGAGATGTCCCTTTTGGCAACTGTGAAAGCACTCTACAGGATGCACATTCCCCTATCTAAGCACGGATTATGTCAGCCCCCTATAAGTACAGCAGGAGAAGGGAAACCTCCCAGTAATTCGAATAGCGTGCTCCGCTAATGCGTCTGTCATGAATGTCATAACATAGTTAGGTAGGGGTTTGAATCCTGCAACTGCCCAGTGTGTGTGGAGGGGGGTTAGTGTGTGTGCAAGTCTGTGTGAGGGAGATGTCCCTTTTAGCAACTGTGAAAGCACTCTACAGGATGCACATTCCCCTATCTAAGCACGGATGATGTCAGCACCCTATACGTAAAGCAGGAGAAGGGTAACCTCTCAGTAATTTGAATAGAGAGCTCTACTAATGCGTCTGTCACGAGTGTCATAACATAGTTAGGTAGGAGTTTGAATCCTGCAGCTGCCCAGTGTGTGTGGAGGAGAGTTAGTGTGTGTGCAAGTCTGTGTGAGGGAGATGTCCCTTTTAGCAACTGTGAAAGCACTCTACAGGATGCATATTCCCCTATCTAAGCACGGATGATGTCAGCATCCTATACATACAGCTGGAGAAGGGACACTTCCCAGTAATCCGAATAGCGTACTCTGCTAAAGCGTCTCTCTCAAGTGTCATAACATAGTTAGGTAGGGGTTTGAAACCTGCAAATGGCAAGTGTGTGTGTGTGCAATTCTGTATAAAAAACATGTTATTTTTGCCAATCAGGAGATCACACTACATGATGCACATTACCCTTTCCAAACACTGATGATGTCAGCACCCTATAAGTACAGCCGGAGAAGAGGAACTTCCTAGTAATACGAATAGTGCACTTCGCTAATTTGTCTCTCTCACGTGTCGTGACATAGTTAGGTAGGGGTATGAATCCTGCAAATGGCAAGTGTGTGTGTGTGTGGGGGGGGGGATAGTAGGGTGTGTGTAATTGCAAGTGTGAGAGAACAGATCCTTTTGGCAAATACTACATAACACCAGATGATGCATATTCCCCCAGTAAACACAGGGGATGTCACCACACTATCAGCACAGCCAAACAGGGCTAGTTGGCCAGTAATGCCAATAGTGCACTCCGCTACTGGGTCTATTACCATTGTCAGAGTACAGATAGGTATGTTTTGTAAACCCACAACTGCCACGTGTGGTTGTGTCACACATTATGACCTTATGTGGGTCTTTTTGCATAACAATGCATGCCATTGCCTAAACCAGCAATGGCAATGCACACATGATGTATGTGTGACACATACACATAAATACCTGTGACCTGCAGTAGTTACCATGTCTGACACGTGCCTCAAGTGGATAAATGGTATTTGCAATGCATAACAATATGACTGTGTCTTACTGTGCAGGGGCCGCACGTGGTATGTGTCTATACAGTGTGGGTGTATATGGTAAAATACCTACAGCAGGGGATACACATCTGGTCTGGGCCATATAGTCTACATGTAGTCGATGTACAGGTGCTGCATGTTCCCACCTGTTGTGGGAGTGGTAACATGTTATTCCACTGCAATTCAGTGACCACATGCTGGGAACCTTTCAATTAGTGTGTTGTAGCTACAGTAATGCTCACACAATGTTTGGCTGGATGCAGTCCAGCCATATAAAGACAGTTCTTGAGACTGTCATATTGCCAGTGTTGTTATGGAGGATAGGTGGGTTTCCTGTGTATGGGAGGGTTGTGTGTGCCAGGCTATGAACCAGAAGGCAGTCCGACACACTGTTAGCTGCACATGAATAGGCCCTGATGCTTTGTGCTGTGCCAACAACCTGGAGGTGTGTGTATCTGTGGTGCCTTGGGATACCACCCCCCTGTCCATGTGTGTTACATGTGTAGGGGACGACAGGCATGGTATGAGGTATAACCTGGCAGTGATGGGTTGCACCTGTGAGCTGTGAATCAGGACTCTGGTACTGCACAGTCATTGCAGTTCACCGTGCTGAGGACAGTGCCCAGTGCATGCATCTTGCGATGTACACTGCTGGTGTTGTGTAGCATCACTGTTAGTGTCCTATCCTGTGTGATACCCATGGAGGTGGCTATGTAATCCGTGTCCTGCAGCATAAGGCACTATGTGTGTATCAAGGGGCTTTGCCAATATACATTGGCCCATGGGTGTCACGTGCAAGCTGCCCCTCGCAAATCATTGTGGCTTCCCTAGCATGTAAGCACAGGTTGACAGCCAGTGGATACCCTATGAATGACATTGGAGATTGAGCAGAATGTAGACATAGAACACCCTTCCTACATATAGTGGTAGCATACCTGGTGAGGGTATGATGGCAACCAAGATCAGGCTCATACTGGCCCATGCCACATGCTGAGAGATCCCTTCTATGTTCCCTATCATGTAGTCCAGGGAGGTATGTCTCAGGTCATCCATAGTGGCATGGTCATATGTGCCCATGCTCTGACTGACCTGTATGCATGTGTTTTGTGGTGGACCATAGTGCCCCACAGGTATATCACTGTGACCTTCACCATGTACAGCCTGTTGAGTGGGACCCCACTGCAGCGGCCAAGAGAGGTACCTGACACATTTGTAGCAGGTGTGTTGTGTAGCCCTACAGGCTGTGAGTGTGTGGCACACGGGATGTGTGTGCCATGTGTGGCATGTGCTCTGTTCCAATGTAACGTATGCCTGTGTGCCAGCTGCGGAGGTGTGTGATGCTCAGGCAGGATGCTATTCTGAGTCTCCAAGTATGCCCCAGTGTGTTCAGATTGCTGTCAGTGCGGGTCTATGTCTGATTGGTATTGTAGTCACTGTAGTATGTCATGCCACCTGACAGGGTATGGCATTACTGGGTTCAGATTGCTCAGTCCCCAGATTGGCTATGTGGTGGCATCCCACACATGTGTTGTACGTTCCTGGCCAGGGGTGAGGATTGACTGCATACATGTGGCAGCTGTGACATTGCCACATGACTCACATAAACCACAACTGGACCATAGAGGTGATTGACAGGTTACCTTTGCACATGCTACCATAGTAGTGTGATTGCCATGGTGATTACCAACACATAGGGCCAATGGGGAACAACATACTGAAGGTGTGTATGTGTGGGTGTACTGCTACTGATTTCATAGCACTGGCATATATGACTGCACACATGGGTAAATGCCAGGTAAGACATGTGCAATGTGTCACAGGCAATGTACATGAAACAGGACAGACAGTGACGTTCTGTCATGTGTAAACTTGACATACATATCGTACACTATGCAGATGTCACTAGGAGTCCACAGAAGCACTGTAACTCTGCATTGCAGGTGGAAGCAGTGTTCCAGGGAACCCCAAGCGAACATGCATGCAAACAAAGCTACAGTAAGCAGGGCTGGAAGTAGTCCATTGTACAACAAAGAAGGGGTAAAACTAACAGTAGGTAACAGTGCAAATATGTAGGCACTATCAACATGTACCCAGGAATGCACAGCTCAGATGTCCATGGTAGAACTGATATTATGTCATAGTTAATTGTGATTTGGATTACATTGGTACTGCACACATATCAACATGCGCAAACATCCACATTGCATAGTCGTTGTGGGCAACTTGCCACCATTACTGTACATGTCCATCATTGCGTATCACTACTTGCATTAGCTACCTCCCTGTGCTACCCATGTATGTGGCTATCTATTGACATCCTTACCACCGGTATGCAATAATGTGCAGCTGTTACACTTTGGTACGTACTATGGGTGTGGATAACAATTCAGGACAGTCATACGGTTACTGCATCAGGCATGCTGGGATATACACACAGTCATATCAGCACACTGTACTGTTACCAACATGATACTACTAATACACTTCTATGTAGTCACCCTGTGCATCAGCAACTTGTTTACCTGTTCCTGCACTGATGTTGGAGATTGCAGGAGGTGGCACAGTTTCATCATATGCACAGGGTTTGAATTAGGTATGCCTGAGTCTGCCACTGATACCACCAATTGACATGTGTGTGTATGTGTGTTGGTGAGGGACAGCAGTACAGGGTGGGGCACTGTTGGTGCAGTGTGTGCGTGTATGTGGTAGCCCTAGGTGTTAACATTTCGCATGTGTGTATGCACGCACACAGTTCCACCTCATGGCTGCCATATACAGGAGTTTGTTGACAGCCACAGACTGCACCTGGCAGGTCATACAGATCAGTGTCTGTGGGCACGGACATGGTACCTGTGCCTGGCAGGGGTGCTATGGACCATATCCAGTACTAAGCCAGACTGGGTACTGTCATCAGAAGCGGGAGTGTGTTGACTGAACACAGGTCCCTGTTGGGACTGTCCAGAGCCACGTGGTCTCCTGGGGTGTTCTGATGACAGCACAGACCCAGCATTGCTGGGGCTGCTGCTGGCACTATTGGGGCGTCCGCGGGACTGTTGTCGTCCACGCCGACTGCCAGCTGCTGCTGTTGCTGGCATACGGCCACGTCGACGCCACAACCGCCCACCATTGCCCTGGCTCATGGACATGTGGTTGTGGAACTGCTGTAATATGTCCCCACAACGTCTGTCTATGACATCGGTGAAATTACGGATAGCATCCGCGATGTCACGCATACTGTCAGTCATGGCTGTGCGACATGCTGTCAGCTCCCTCAGACCCTGTCTGGTGTACCTTTCCATACGCGACTGTGCCTGCATGACAGCCCGAAACATAGCTGAGGTTGACAGACCTCTTTGGGCACATCTGCCAGAGGCAGTATGCCCGGATGCTCCCACGAGAACCCATGGGCAACTGTCTGTGTGGTACCATCGCAGGACCCTGCCCATGGCTGCTGTGTGGAGAAGCATGTGCCACAGATACCACATTACCCTGGTCAATGCCCACTGTATCCTGTCCATCACCTAGGGACAATGGTGACATAGAATGTACTGGCAGGATGACTGTGCGCAATGATGGGGTTGACAGCTGTGTACTGTCAATTGGCTGACCAATGGCGGACCCTGACACACCTTCCTGTGCCATTACACAGATATCATCATTATCAGTACCTGTGGCACCAGATTCAGGTTCCCTGCTGCAGGACACCAGAGCAGCACCAGAACCTGTGGGAGGAAGACAGGAAACACAGTTTACAGTGTCCACACAATGTTACCAGTGATGCACTTATGCACACATGCAGACATGCACACGTGGACACATGCACACATGCACACCTGCACACATGGACACAGGCACACATGCACACATGCACACATGCACACTTGCACACATGCACACATGCACACGTGGACACGTGTACACGTGGACACATGCACACATGCACACGTGGACACATGCACACATGCACACATGGACACAGGCACACATGCACACATGTGCACGTGGACACAGGCACACATGCACACATGCACAAATGCACACGTGGACACAGGCACACATGCACACATGCACACCCCGCAGTATACACACAGAGCACTACTGAGTTACACTAGTATTACTAGCACTATCAGGACTATTATAGGTATTGTTAAAACACACTCACCAGCATGGATGGCCTGCCTTGCTGTAACACCGGAGGGACCTGCAGAAATGAGGAGATTAATGTCAGTGGGCACAGCTATGCCATTGATACTGCATATGATACAGTGCAGTAGTACACCAGTTGCCTTTCACACGTCAGCTGCTGATATTGCCAATATCACACCTGCACAATTACATACTATGTTGACAGCTACATACCACGGACACACCTTACACATGCATAAACTAACAGTGTACAGAACAGTCAAGTGTACATATGGCATATTACCTGCACGCTCCATGTCGTGCTACTGTGTGGATCCAGCCTCCATCATGATGCAGGTGTATTGCTGTTGCTGTTCCGGGGCTGGAGCCACAACACTTAGGAGTAGCCCCTCCAGTCTGGTGAGGGGGGATATGTGGCCACCCCACCTCCTGTGGCAACCTGTTGCCTGTGGATATCCGACGCACGCTGACGGACATTTCTGATTAAATCACTGCAGTGATGTCGTACCTGCTCATATGTCCTATTATGCGTGCCAATGTCATTTACCCTACGGACAAGGTCTTGCCACAGTGCAGCCCTCTCCTGCTGATTCTGGCTGGTGCGGGAAAACAGTATGTCATAATCCCGCACCAGGCTCTGGTGTATCTCCTCATCTTCTGCTGCAGAGTAGGTGGGATTACGCTGACGTGCCATGACCCTGGAAGAGAACACAAACAGGATATCAGCAGACTATGTCAGCAATATATGGCGCACATACTATACATGATACTCAACTGTAGTGATATACTACTACTCCCATATGTAGCATGTGTGTGTCTCTTGGTGGATACACAAGTACATGGCCAGATATCAGTGCTCAGCCAACACCTGTGCAACAATACCTGCCACATTCCATACAATATGTAGCATGCCCCATCGGTCAGCACACTGCGACAGGTCCAATGCACAGCCTCACTCTGGGGGTTCATACCAAGGTACTGTATGTGGAACGCCATCCACTAGTGTGATCTGGACACAAGTTACTCGGCCTGGATATACATATCCCACCACCACCACCACCACCAGCACAGTAGACTACTTTGATATGTATGTGATTAGACAGTTATTCACTTGTTAGGACTGAGATGGTATCCATGCAGCCCACTGGGCCAGTGGAAGCCACAGCCCACACTGCTGACCCCTTTGCGAATGCTTCCCACGGACATCCCAAAGATTGCATGGAACATGCACACACATTTCTAACCCAGACCCTATGCACAAAGGTTAGGCATCCTGTCTGGTGGACCCCAGCCAAAGGCAGATTGTATAACAATAGAAGGAGGCTACTGCAGGACAGAGCAGATTCACATTAAGGGAAGGCATCTGTGGTCAGCACTGGTAATAAGCTACGGTCTCTCATAACAACATCCACGGCCTACTCTGGGAGGGAAATGGCCATGAACACTATAGATAACCACAAGGCCTTCTTCAGTTATGTTACACATATGGACCAAACGCCTCAGATATGGTCTGATTTAATACACACCTACTTAACATTCACCAAACACACAGATATTGGCAACATTCCTGCAGACAGGTTCGGTGCACGTATCCCCCCTCCTTCTCCCCCACAAGTAGAAATACTTATCACAGCTGAATGTAACTTCCCTATCATCTCACATGTCCAGGTGAGGGCCGCCCTCAGCAAAGCAGAACACACAGCATCAATGTGACCTGATGGTATCCCTGGATGTGTGCTACGTGAACTACAAGAGGACATACAACCACATATAAGACTGATATTTAACCTTGGCCATACTACAGGATATGTACCTGAACACTGGCATACAGCAACAGTGGTCCCACTCCACTAAGGAGGCACCTCTACTGACCCTGGGAACTACTGCACCATAAGCTTAACCAGCCTGGTCTGCAAAGCTATGGAATGATTCAGTATGGGACACATATACAGCGATATTGGGTACCTGCAGACACTTGTTCCCAGCCAGTTTGCCTTTGTGATGGGCTGATCCTGCCTTTTGAACCTGGTTGACCTTTCAAAACAGTCACTACAGCCATTGATGAGGGCAACATAATCCATACAGCCTACCTGGACTTGCCTAAGGCCTTCAACACAGTACTCCACTCAGGCATCATAGACAAGCTCCTTAGCTTACATGTTACTATATATGTCACATGATGGGTTGCACCCTGGTTGACATACAGAATCCATAATATCGATATTGTAGGAGCCATGTCAGACTCAATGCCAGTCACATGTGGTATCCCACAGGCCTCTGTCCTAGGACCCCTCTTGTTTGGCATTTATTTCTCAGATGTAAAAGCGAACATGTGCGGGTTGTGGATGACAAAGTTCCCAGATGACTGCTAACTAAGCGCCATAGTCATTACACCAGCTGACACACAGATCCTACAGACAGGCCTCACTGCAACGGAAAACTGCTGCCAGGATCATGGCCTAACACTGAATGACATGTAATGCATAGTCATCCCCTTTTGGTGGAACTACGTGCACACAACATATCACATGGACATACCTATAGATACAGACCTATGACACATATGGAGGGTTCACAGTATGCAGACTATTAACCTGTTACTTTACATTACCTGTGTTTGTCGCAGCTGGTTGCGTTACCTCTACTACTGCTTCCTGCTGCTACTGGCACAGCTTGCTACTGTCACTGCTGACAGCTTAGACTCAGTGTGTGTACCGTGTGTTGTTGTTTGTGTTTTTTTTTTCTCTCTCTGTCTCTGTCTCTGTCTGTCTCTCTCTGTCTCTCTGTCTGCCTCCAAACAGTGCAATGAACGTATTGCATGTGTGGAGTGTGAGTACAGGATGCTTTTGTAGGTATCTGCATAAGTCCATGTGATGGCCTCTGCACCAATTGTAAGCCAGCATTTGCTAATTGCATGCAGCCAGTTGTGTACTGATTGCAGTTCTCACTGTGATTTCAGGACAGTGCTATAAAAGGGTATGTGAGATAGGCATTGCCCTTTCAGATCATAAGGGTGGGGACCATGCTGGTATGCTGTGGACACTGTTCTGTGAGTGTAAAGGTTAGTATCTCTCTCATGATTCAGGCTGTGTTGTAGATTCACATGTCTCCATTCCTCTCTCCTGTTTCCTGTAGTAAGTGTGTATGCACACTGACACCTACAACTATATATATATATATATATATATATATATATATATATATATATATATGTAAATATACATACATTTATATATGTACATTAACTGACATTATTACCTACTAGCTACCAACTAGCATGGCTGTTTCTGTTCACACACTACTATTATGGTAATCCACTAGTTTTGACAATAAGTATAAATGACATGCTTTGTGTACTACACATCCTATATTCCCTTTACATTCATTCCTACTATTACATGATATATTTATTTTAGCACAATGTTCTTGTATAAGAGTCATGGCTTAGTGGTAGGTCATGCAGACTACTGTTTCCAAGGTCCTGGGTTGGGACTGACAGTGGGATTTTATTTTGCTTTTGAACTGACTACAGGACCTGTCAATCAGAGTGACTAAGGCACTTTTAAGCAGTTGTAACCGGGTTAGCGCTGGTTTGCGCGGAGCTCACACATGCGCACTGGCATTTAGCTCCGCGCACACATGCGCACACACGCTTACAACTGCTTTACAGTGCTTACTCTGGCGCACACCCGTGCTATTTTCTTTGAAAGAAATGAAAATGGGGAGACAGGAAAGTGGTGAAAAAGGGGTCACAAAGAGGGTAAGATAGTAGGGAAACAAGCTTGGGATTTGCAGGAGGGATGTAGGTAAGGCCCATAGCTGCCCATTTCTTCATCAGCAACAGCTGTGCATATGTATGTAATTTGGTGTGACATTGACATTTGAAACCTTCCACCCCTGAGAGAGGTGTCAGGACAACAATAGTACTTGTTGTACAGCCAATTGTAATTGATAGTTTCCATGTCCAGCAGACATGTGTGCGGAATGGGCAGCTATGTATGGGGCGTAATTTTTTTGTGGGTACAGAGTGCCCTTTTTTTTTTTTTTCAGGTGAGAGTGGTATGTCAGGTGAAGGAAGTCGGTATAGCTGGGGAGGTAGGTTGGGTAGGCCAACAGACAAGACAAACAAGACGCATAGAGGGGTGGTGTATGACATGTGTGGGGGGGGTTACACAACTGACGGGGATGGATGTTTGGATATCCAGAGCCCATGAGCCCACAGATGGCAACAGTGGAACTGATATCCCCACCCATGGGCAGTTGCCACTGTTCCTTCACTGCCCAGGACGGGGCTGTGCTGGGAGCTGTGTAGGCCGGGCAACAGGCATGCCCGTAAGTTGTGCCACCTGTGCCTCAAGCTGGCGTAGGGGCCCAAGAACAGAGTCCCAGATCTCCCTACGCACCACAGTCCGGATGCTACGGAAGGTGAGTAGTTGTTCTCCTCTGGCCACGCTTGCAGAAGGGGGACGAGCCCCATCCCCTGCAGCGCTTCCACCCGCAGGTGGCACAGGGCCACCAGAGGAGGGTCCAGACTGGGCACTAGTGCCAGGTGCACTCGCCAGCTGAGGTGGGAGAGGTGGGTCCGCTGGAACCCGCCTTCCCTGTTGTCCTATGTTTTGCATTATGTCATGACAGTTTGGGTTAGTAACATATAATACCATTCGCAATTAGTTGTAACAGCATGCATTAGTATTCCCATTAACCAAACACCCAGATATTCACACCATTGTACAGCGAGCATAACACATGCATAATTTGAACAGCAATACACAGTCCAACAACATGCAGGGTTGATTGATGGCAACAGGCCATCAGGTTTGGATGTATGAACAGGGCAGATGCATCAACGGACATGCAAATATTTATGACCCAACAGGACAAATGTCCAGGGGTGTTAATTGTGATTGCACATACCATTTTCACGTGGAATGGGTTATATGTGGTTATAGGATGGGGTGAAGAAAATAATATTAACACCTTCGAATACCAATACATATGCTGTACATTTCTAATAGCTGCACATATATACACACTACTGTTCTAACTACAGTTTCCTATATGATAACTACTTCAATTTGGTGATAGGACTGCTACTGCTACATCAATATACATTTTATTGCTCTTCATACACATTCATATCTGGCTTTGTTCAGCTACATCATCCTGCTACATTTGCTTTATATAGCTATAGACAACTGTGGATGTTTGGTATGTCAGACAATCATACTATCTGCATATTGCAGACTAAGAGCAACATATCCAGATTTTGGGATACACATTCCAGCTGCAGCAACACTTTGAACAGATTTTGCTGTTTGGTTCTGCTTCTCACATTCATTTCATTCTGTACTGACTACAGTATACTTTATTCAGGGGTTATTACTACTTTATTGGTGGATTCATAACTCTTTCTCACACTCTCTCACTTGTTTTAATTTTACTATTCAGGATGGTACTTACTTCTAGGCTTTATTGACATGTTTTACCTGTAGTTATTACAATCCTTTCCAGCAGTCTCACTTCTGTCATGTTTCAGTATTTCAACAGGGGTATATTTCACACATGTGATTTGCTCATCTTCTGCAGCTGTGCTTTTCAGCCTGCTGCAGGTTGTGTACTATTATATTACAGGTGGGGCATCTTTATTTCAGACTTTATTTCAGACATTTTCATTTTTCTGTTTGGATTACAGACTGCAACACACTTTTGTAATCAAGCAATACTTGCAAACACTCTTACACTGTTACTTGCACATTTTATTACTTAGTGACTACACTGCACTCTTTTGCTAACTGTCATACTTTTATATTTCTTTACAGTTACTGGGAGAGGATTACTGACCTGCCTGGTGGCGCAACCGCACCAGCCTATCGCCATAGGCTCTGCGGTTCACAGAACGGACACCTGCAGCTGTAATATAAATGAAGTAATATTGGAATACACATCTCCATAATATCAGCTAGTTTAATTTCTTACATACATAATTAAATGTAACTTACTCAGTAGTGGGGCGTTGGGCATTTGCCGGGCCTCCTGGATCCAAAGGTTCAATTGGTCCTGCTTGCATCTCTTCAGGTCCGCATGGTGGTGATGAACCTGCTCACCAGTCCTTGGAATCCCTGTGGCACTGGTGAGATCATGAGCCAACCGGTCCCATGCCTCAGCCCTATATGCTCCCCACAGGACCTGGCCCTGCATGAGTTGGGCCTCATGATTGTGGACTAGGAGCCAGACCATGTATCTGGACTCCTCAACACCCCACCTCTGTGCTCGAAAGCAACTACCCTCACCTACTCCTGACATTCTGGCTGCAAGTTAGTTCTACAATCGTTTATGCTGTGTATTCCCGCCTATGGGGCTTATATATGCTGTTTTTCCCGCACATATCTGTGATTGGCCATTTTGGAATTGTATCAACTTCACAAAACCTGCTTTGTCATGCTCCACTTTGTATTAATTCCTATATATTTGCTATTACTGCATTTCTAGGTACTGCTGTCATGGCTTAGTGGTTCAGTACCTTGACTATGATGCATAGTATCCTGGGTTTAAACCTGGCCACTGCTTTTTATTTTTTATGACTATCTAGACAGGCTAAGGGGTGTGTCTGTGTAAAGGCAGTTTTGATACAGCTTGCTCAACGCGTTGCCCCCGGTTAGCTTGTTGGTGCGGTCGCGCAGCTCTGACAAGCGAGTGCAGCTGGTTTACTCTTCATTTGGCTGTTAGCACGCATATTACGCTCAGCTCAGCTAGAGGCACTCATTTTACACCTGTTATTCCACTGTTCACCTACGGGCACTCATTTTACACCTGTTAAACCACTGCTCACCTACCGGCAGATGCACTTACCTTGTTAAACTGTAGCTCAGCTATAGGCAGATCTCGCATTTTTTATTGTTTTATCTCACATTTCTTCAAAATAAATGGACTATTTCATTACATTTTACATAAACTATGATTTTATATGTGTACATGTTTGTCAGGGACTTGTTTCGTGCTTATTTTACTAAAAATAAAAATTGATGTTGTGGGGGCTCAAACCATGAATGCCTGCTCTTCAGCCGACATCGCTACCGCTACACTATTGCTTCTTGGCTTACTTTGCATATTTAGTTCTTATATCCTTTTCCACTGACTGCTAACTGTGGCTAAGCTACGGCACGCCAGCAAACAAAGCGCACTCACGGGCAAACATCTTTACGATTTAAAAAAATATATAACATGTTCATTTATATATTTTATGTTCATAGTCTGTGGGGGCATGTGTTGTGTTGTGTTTATTCACATTTCCATGGCCTCTGTCGTGGGTGTTTACTTTGGGCAATTTTACTCTTCTGGGGGCGTGTCCGCTTGCAGGGCTCTTCCACGGACCGTGTTAGCCTTAGGTGTGATTCAGCATGCCCTCATGCATATGCATGACATGCTGATGTCACACCATTTAACTGCAGCCTCCGTGTAAGCCATGTATCTCTTACACGGAGGCTTCGTGAATCCTGCCCATAGTGTGCTGATTAATAAATGTAAGTAGAGTAGACAGTTATGAGTACACATATATGAGAGGTAAACAACCCCCCCTTCATTCCTCTTTCTGTAGCTGATGAGATGATAAATTATAATCATCTCCAAGTGCAGAGCAGGTTAGAAAGGCTAATTGAGTTTACTAATGAGTATGTAAACATTAAACACTTTTTAAAGAAGTATGTAAAATTAAGCAAAGCATTCAGGTGAATATGAAATGAAAATAGTCTTTTTTTAAGTGAATATTCAGATGGAAGATATATTGAAAGATAATTTCAAAATTAATGTGCTACCATTAAACAATTCCCAAAAAAG